>NW_008676329.1:30063-30703 GCF_000695815.1 Acanthisitta chloris
GCAAAATAAACCAGACATGGCAGGCTGACTGCCACCTGCTAGTTTCTTAGCAGAAAGCTCTCACATGATCAAAAGCACAAGAGCATTCTCAGAATGGGTCTCTGTTTCCCTGTAGAAGAAAAAGTCAAATTATATTCTTCTGTCTGTACATTCAGAGCAACTTGAGAGAGTCATATTTAGGATTACCATCAGGATGGCCAAGTCAGAATCAGGATTTTGCTGCTGTCTTTGTGGTGTCTTATTGTCCTAGAACCGCAGTCAGTTTCTGGTGGGAAGATTACTTCCTCTCCAAAAGCAGTTCCTTCTGAAATGACCCACTCAGCTGCAGAGGGAAATCTGACAGCTAAAGTTCCCAGATTTTACTCATGTGTGACACAAAGGAACTCTGAGCCCAGTTGTGGGATTGGGCCTGTGGTTTAAAATTAGTAATAAACAAGTAATAGGACACGAGTCAGTTGCCACTGAGATAGGGACTGGAGAGGAAAAAGAACCAACACTGATAACATTTAAATATAACTCCAAACTGCAAACCAGAGAGGTGACACCTTTTTTCTGTTCCACAGAGTCCAACATCCAGTTTTCAGATTCTGGCCTCAGAAACTTCTTTGTCTGATTCTTTGATTTGTTTTCAGGAGCAGGG
>NW_008676329.1:30723-58989 GCF_000695815.1 Acanthisitta chloris
TAATTAATGCTTATATAGACATTTATTATTCGTGTCTAGATTTTGAACCAAAAAGCCCAAATGAAAACGTATGACTACCATATGCAGTCCTGGTCACTGGACTCTTCTCAGATCATTGAGAGCAAAAATAAGTGGTTATTGTTGGATTCTCTGCAGTACAATGTGACCAACACTGCACTGAGATGATGTCAGAAAAATGCTACATTTTTTCCCAATTATGAAATGAATTATGGGGAGCTAGCTCACCACAGCCAGAACTGGTGAAACAGCTATTTTAGTTGATACACTGTTGTCCAGACAAAAAATACAGGTGCTTTGTTTTGGTTTGGGTTTTTTAATGCTGTGTTTCAAAGTTACATGGCCATCTGTTCCTCACACTCTTTTAAACAGTAGAAGTTCCATATGTTAAGAAATACCCAAAGAATTCAAACTTCTGCTATTGTCTCTTCTAAAAAACAGATCTAAGGAAAAGCTACAATGTTCAAACAACTGATAACATCTGTGGTGGCCAAGGTAAATTCCTGTCTGATTGTTTAGAAGAGAGTACATTGTTATTTAGTAGGTTTAAACTATTCTTTCTCGTGGGAGATGTGAGGTGTATTTCCTCCAGTTTGACTCACAAACTCCTTAAATAGATGACATGTTTGTCTAAGCATCCTCAGCTGTGTTCAAACCACTGTAATTCCAGAGAATGAATGCTTAAGTTAGAGTTATGGCAGAGATGAACTCCAAACTCAGTGCTCATTCAGATGGTTTCAGAACAACAAATTCAACCACTTTCCAAAAAACATTACGCATGCTCATTGAGTCGATTCAAATCTTCAGAATTTTGGTGGGTTTTTTGTTTGTTTAAGTTTTTAAAAATACCATTTATATTTTTCATTAGCTTTAAATCATCCTTAAATGACACAGCTGGGTTAGGTTGGTCCACTTGAGGAATTTGGTTAGCTCACGCAGCTGTGTCATTCTCAATCACATATTAGTAGAGTATTCAGGGAATTGAAGTATTTTGTTTTCATCAGGGAAGCAATTATCCCCTGGTGTCTCCCTAGGTAAGGAGCACTGGGCCAAGGCCTCTGCTGCTGTAAATCAGCACTGATCAGGACCTATTCTGCATCTCTGATTTGTAGTACCATCTCCCTTTTATCATTATCAATCATGTGAAATATCACACCATAGCAGATGGTGACTGCTGAGGGTGTAGGCTACAGTCTGAGATATCATTCTCCTGCTTCATGGGGAATGAGAGACTACACCTGCTGATACTACAAAATAAAGACAAAACCTTCAGTTTCAGCACTCTTCTTTCTTTGTTCTCTATTTACAATATGTGAAGATCTCTCAGAAAAAAAACCACCACTTCTATGACTCCAAAGTGAGTAATGGCTAGGATTAAATTCCACTGCACCTGGGAAGGAGAATGTGTACTGGTCAATTAAAATATACTGGGCTGAAGTGAGGCTGTTTTTTGGTTGCTGTCTTCTGCAGTCATGCTTTAGAAAACAGTGAATTGTTTGGTTAGTTTTAACCCTTGTTTTCTTTTTGGTTGGTTGCTTTTGGTGGTGGTTTAAAGTTTTTTTTTTATTGTTGTTGTCAGGTTTTTTTGTTTGTTTGTTTTGGGAGTTTTCTGTTTGTTTGTTTTCAGCTTCCACTGACTCCAAATGGGCTGTATATTTTCCTAAAACTGTACCATTACTAGAAAGAACCTGTGAAATTTCTGGTCATTCCCTCTCCATCTGCCCAAACCTTCCTGATTCCCATTTTATTCTATCTAAGTAGCAACGTGTCTTGTACTTTCCCCAACTCTTTCATTCCATTACAGTGACAAATATGTTGAGTACAGTAGCAGCCATGGGGCCAACAAAAAAAATGTGTAGAGGAGGAGTTTTATCTAAATTGCATATTAAAACTGAAATACCAATCTTAGTAACATCTGTGAGAAGTGAGAGCCTGAAATGGGTGTAAAGTTCCGAATTTGCACAAGCAATGAACACACCTGATCTCTGCTAGTAGATATTTACAGGATATTTTTTTCTTGCCTGACCCAAAGAGAAAAAAAAGTCTGCTCTCCTTTTAAAATAGGGAACTGGGTATCTGAATCCTACCTCCTTGTGTTTTCCATGTTCTGAATAGGCTGTCATGGTCTAACTGACTAATACTGCAGTCAGTTGTGGAATGAACTAAAAGTGGAGATTCCTTGGATCCCTCCCTGAAAAGATGATGGCCAAAATAGATTATCATTGCCAATGTTTCTTGAGGGGACATTCTAATACAATATTTTACTTTTCATATAGGATAAAAGAGAGCCATAAGGGTTTCTGGTTTGTAAAAGAAAGCCATCAGGATTTCTGGTTTAAACCAGAAATTTAAACGAAAAATAATTTATTTTTTTACCAACAGTGTAAATTAGTGGGGGGGAATGAAAAATTTAAATCTTTCCATAAAATACATCTAAGTCTGTACAAACTGTGCAATCAAAGCCCAAATTGTATTAGTAGAATTGGATTCTTTTCAGATCTTGTCAATAAGAACAACTGTGTGAGTTACTGGATTACAGATATACCCCTAGTAAGACTGAGTTGATCACAGGTAAGAAAACAAATGAATACTTAATACCTTATCTGTGGAGCCTACAGAAGAATATTGCTAAATTCTAGAAGATTACAGTTTATTTACTTTAATTTAGCAGAATGTCCACGCCTAAAATGAGATTAAATAATACATTTCGAATTTAGCAAAAAAAGAAAGGAATTAAATTCTAAAAATAAAAAAACATCAGGAAAACTTCAGACTATATAGGACCCCAGTATATTTTTTATCAGGATTACAAATTAATAGTAATAGCTGTTCTTAGGCAAATAAGCAAATCAGTGTTGGATCATGCAGCTTTACAGCCTAAAATAAGAAAACTCTTTATAAAAATAATTTTAAATACTGGAGATATATGGGAGGTGTTTGTGAGAGTACACCCTGAGTCACTGGACGAGTGCCACAATGTGCTTGCTTTAGTCAGCAAGAAACTGTGGGAGCAGTAAGTGCAAACAGCACCTGGAAAGAGGACGCAGAGAAGAAACTTGATGACTGTTGCTGAGAACTGTAGATATTGTGCAAACGAGGAGATAAGAAAGAGGAATTGTGGGCAGACAAATATGCGGGAGGATGCGTGATATAAAAGTACTAGGGAGCTGTATAAAAGCTAGCTGAGAGAGAAGATAATGGTCTTCGTGTGTGAACAGCAACGGAGTCCATGCCTCATTGCCACAGTGTTTGCTTAAGCAAATATCCAGTGCCATTGATAAATGCAGACTCCAAGCTACTGGCAGATAATCTTGCAGTTTTGAAATGGTCCCCAGGAGCTTTATCCTTCTTGACCAAGTAGACTTAATTCATAATAGGCTGTTCTGTGATACTGTAAAACAGATGTAAGAAAAAATAAAGCATAACCTATAACTGTTGTTTCATGATCCTGATGAGGCATTTGAATGAGTCAGCTAGAAGTTTGTCTTGTGCATGTTATAGTGGATGCAGCATCTTATGGTGACTGTTTTATCACAAGAGCTTCTTTCATAGGATTGGAATTCTATACTACAAGCATATTCATGTGTATCTGCAAAGGGGATGTGTGCCTGAACTAAAAACTAGGAATTAGGAAGACTGAGGTTGTATTATTCTTTCTGGGCCTTAACATATGATACATTTAGTTTAATGTCACATCTTTAAAGTGAGTGGCAATAAAGATAGCTTGTCATAATTAGAAGAAAGCAAATAATACCAGTCATGTCTGGCTAGCCAGACATTTCAAAAAGTACAACCATGTTCAAACTGCAAAAATCAAGTGGTGTAAGGTATCCCTGGCTTAGTTCTGTGTGGAAAATATGTCTTGTCCTTAGAACATAATGACTACATTCAGCAGAGCTTGCAAAACAAGTGCTGAAGATCTAGCATTTAATGAGTGCAGAGAAGACTGGAATGCATTTCAATTGAAGATATGGAAGTATTTGTTGGCGGTGTGTGGTTTTGACAGCTCTGCAATAGTGGCTACTGCCTCCAAATTCAAACTGGTAAATTTGCTATTGAGCTGCATATAGAAACCACAGCATGATGTAACACTGCATGACTTGACTGGGAGCTGAACACAACAAATTGCTAAATGCATTTAAGAAGAGGTCCAAAACTAGGAGAACAGCTACAGACATTTGACTTGAAATGTTTCCTGGTTTTGCTTTACATTTCTTTGACAAATATGGTTACCTCAGGATAATACACTTTCAGGAAGAATTGCCTAGAACTGGTAAGACAGAACGGAAATTCTGAAGCAGTTTTTTTAAGCTCAAGCATCAGACAAGTGATGTATAACAGGTCCCAGAGACCTTATAGCCATGTCTACAGATCAATTCATTTACAGCTATCAAGACATTCAGACTACTGAGATGAAAAACGAGACAATGTTTGATATACTTGTAGAAAGCTAAAATGATGATGAGAGAAGTATGTGTCTGGTATACCACTCTCTAAGGTGCCTCAGCTTCTGCAATTCTTGTAAATCAAAGCAAAGATATCTATCACCCTGCCTCTGATGAGGAAGTTGCTATGAAGAGTGAATGAAGAGAGAAGTTAAAAGGACATGAGTCTTAGGGAAAGGAAAGGGAAGGGCTGACTTCTCTCTCATGGGACTTTTTTTAGCTTGCCCCGAGATGATCACCAGAGATTACGTGTCTTGGGAACCTGATCAGAGCAAAACTCTTCACTCTTATAAACATTTTGGTGTCCTGTGCCTAGAAACAAAAGGCTGATGCCTGTCTGTGCCTTGTCCTAATACAGATTTTGTGCACAATTCAATCATGGATGCAACTAAAGAACATAGAAGTGCTCTAAAAGCCTCTGCTACACCTAACCATCATACCCTTTTTGCTTTGGATAAGGTTATTGGAAGCAAGACAAGTTTACTTTTTTTCCCTTTTTAATATTCCAGAGAATGCAATTTAGGCAAATGTTCATTTTATTTAATATTAACCAATCTAAAAATTAGTCTAAGCTACTTAACAGGCATGATTGTTCCCACATGCTTGAGGCATCCTACTGAGGTATAAGGAATTTCCTCCTGAAGGTTGTCACTCCTCTCCAGGGAGCCAGAGTGCTTTGAAGGCTCTTTTAAAATAGACACCTCACTTTAGATAGCCAAAGTCAGGTTAAATAAAACCTACTCATGACTCTTGAGACACAGACCAGTGAATCCAATAAAAAGATTCACAAAACCCAATAAAGTCAGCAGGACTTCTTAAATTTAACACCTGGCATAAGTTTTCATGGTTAATTTTAAAGGCAAGGCTGTTCAGCACCTTGTAGAACCATTACTTGTTTTACACCTAAATCATATATAAAAATGTAAGTACATTAATATTTATGTGCTGAAGAAAGATCAGGTCATAAAGACTTACAAGAAGAAGTGCTGGAGCCCAGCTGTCAGAAACTCCTGCCGAGCTAACCATCTGTCTATAATCACACATCTATCAGTTTTCTGTCTGTAATTACATGTCTGTCAATGGCCCCCTCATCTCAAATGTGGACTTCAAAGAATTCAGGTTTTTTCCTGAAAATCTGATCTTTCCTCTGCTTCCCCCCAGCTCTATGTACCTTGATTAGTTCTGCTTTTTTTTTTTATTTGGTGTGATTATGCTGACATCATACACATGGAGAAATCTGCATTTATTCTAAGGATTCAGGATGCCAAGATAGCATTTATTGGCCCAGTGACACGGACCAAATTGGACTTCCTTTTGCTTACAAACAAACCACTATGAAAGCAATTGTTTGTATACTGAATGTCAGACTTCAAGCAGTTCTCTTGAATTCTGTTGCATTTTGCTGTTGCTTTATGGGCAGTCAGATTCACTTAGTGAGAAATATGAAGGTACTAAAGTACTGCAACAAAAAGGTGAACTAGGACATGTACAATCATGAGTAATTCATGTAATATATACCATTCCAGTGCTGGCAGAGGGTTATGCCTTATAGGACTAGTATTAAGGGAAAGCATTGAAAATAGTCAAATAAAATCCAACATATGCTGATTTATTGTTTGTTAAAATATATTCTGTTTGGAGACAAGACCTTCCAGAGCCTTTTTCTTTTCCATCTGGTTATCTCTGCCTTGCTCAGTCAGAGTAGGCTACAAGTATCTCCAGTACATCATTAATACAGCTTTCAGGACCAGAAAAAAAAAAATCTGAGCTTGCAGCATCTACCATGTTTGCTCATTTTCTTGCCCAGTAGGAAGGAGTGAGCTCAGGACTCAGTTTCAGGTCTCCCATAAGACTCCTGCTGGCTTGTCCAACATCTCCTGGCTCTTTGAAAGAAACTGAAATAAACCTTGTTTCCTAATGATTTGTACAGGATTCATGCTGAGAAATCTCATTTCTGTGCCTGACACTTGGATTCGTTGTACTTTCCAAGAAACACAAAAAATGTCCTCTTTTTCTCTGATCCAGATCCACACCCATCATTAGCTTCCACCCTCTTTCTTAATGTCCTCCACACGCATGTAACCCATTCATGAAATGGCTTCAAACATTACTCTCTCTTCTTCAAGGGGTATCTTCAGCTTGGATTCCTCCTTCTCATTAAGGCTACCTAACACTTCTCAGAGACACTTCAACACTTCTGAAAGATCTACTAAGAACTTCAAGAACTGAGAAATAAGGAACAAAATAAGAAAAAACATCTCAAAATGTTAAATAGCATCTAGTTGGGGTAGAAGAGCATCGAGCAGTGAAGCATTAGAAGCCAAATGAAAACTAGAATGGTATTTTGTTTAGAATGAAAAGCTGGAGGAACAACTTTAAAGTGTGGTAGCATGCTGAAAAAGAATTCTGTTAAAAGGTTATATAGGACTCATTCACTTTTTGAACTGTGCAGCTCTACAGTCCTCCTTAGGATATATGGGATATAAGTTTATTATGTGTACAATTGAAAAGATTCTTGTCCTTTTACTCATTTATTCTAGGGCAAGAGATGGAAGATAAGGTATTATTCCATGCTTTACTTGCAGATCCTCTTCAGAAATTTGAACAAGGAGATACACATTCTTGTTCCAAATGACTTCTACATCTACCCCACTGACATGCTAAAAACCAAGATTTTTAGAGCTATGTACTGAAAAGTCAGCCTATGGATTGAAAATCATTTAGCTTCATGTAGGAGGGACACTATATACTCCACAGCTGAATAACAATTTTGTTGTTTCATAATGAATCTACAGAAGGTCTCCCCAATATTGGTAAGAAGAAAAAATAAAGAGAGAGAAGGAAGGATTGATAAAAGCACTTTGTACAAGTAACAGCACAGCTGTAGCAGGACCTTTAGGTTCCTGGAGTACACCTCCATTCTCCCATTATCTCCCCGTCTTGTAGGATCTGAGGATTACAGAAAATGATAATCAAGATAAGTAAAACATCAGCTCTGAAAAAAAACTTGTAAAAGAATATTTTTTTTAAGAATATAATGGATCATGTCATGATGATGCTGTGTATTAAATCTCTCTGAAAGTGGGATTGTCTGGCCTAATTTCTGATTTAGACAATGAAAGCATCATTTTATGTGTGCATGTGGTCAGGAATTAGCAAATTACCCACTTGCTGACACTCCCCACAATACAGGGGATACTGTCCTTATTGACTGCACCTGTTGGTCAAACTACCAAACTGATCACCTTGATCCCAGATTGCTCATTTAGGTTTGGGTTACGTCAAACTTTTTTAATCAGGGTAGTAACTGGAACGCTCTTGTTTATGTTTTTCTGAGTGTATAGGATTAGCTGTATCTACATTTAGCCACCTAGAAGCCATGTCTAGTCTAGGCTCATCCTGAGCACTTTCTCTACAGTGAACAGAGAGAAAGAAGCCCCCTAAGATAATTGTGTAAGGTAGGTTGGATTAACTACCTTCTGGAGTTTCCCATGTTTTTGCTTTGACTGTAGAAGGACTCTAGATGCCTTGCTACAGCCAGGCACAGCCCTGAAATGGCTGAAGTTGGGCATGATAAATTTCACCAGTTTCAAATTCATTACTGCTGTTCGGTAGGAACATTTTGCACTTTTGTCTTGTGACAATTAGCTGTTTGGACTCCACGTCTCCTGCCCAGAAGAGAAACAAACAGACAAACCCCCCAAAAGTGCCTGGGTAGCAGTATGAATAAAGAGGTATTCAGAATGCAAATGGCTCTGCACAAGCACTCCTTGCAGTATTCACTCAGCTCTGCTGCTGTCTATGTATACATAAACTGACTAAACGAGTAAGTAAACTTTTCCATATAATGTCATTAACATCCCTCAAGCCTGAAAGGTTGGGCTATCTCTGAGGAGTAAAACCAGCTAAATTTCCATGCCTATTTTTTGGATTTTAACAGAGAGAGGTTTGCCAGCAGCTGTGTGGTAGTTGTGAGTTTTGTGATGTGGATGCTTGGACTGAATATATGTATTTCATTTTGCCACTGTATGGTCATTAGTGAGCAATAACTTTCTGTCAGTGTTGCACTATTCTTCACACAATTCTGTGACCTGGACCAGGAAGTCTTCACAGCTATCTTCCAGTCTACAGTCACACATCATAGAAAAAGGTTGATCTAAGCACAGAAAGGATCTTAAGAAACTGAAAGCTGCATGAGCTTATTTGCAAAAGTGTGTTTTAATGTAATTGCATTACTACAGCTTTGGCAATAAATGAAATTGATAATCTCTGTCTAGCCAGCCCTCGGTATTTTTGTCACAAATGGATGAAAAATGAATACCACATAAAAATGAGGCACAGACAACTTTAATTTTCATTTTCAGATTAACCAGAAGAAATGTGCTTTGTCACTTACAAAATACACTGTAGTTCAATGTAGGTTGGTGTAGAAACTATTGTTTTACAAAAGAGTGAAAGAATATGACCATGGGCCAGAAAGCATGATATTTTTATTAATTGGCCACTTCCTTAAAACAGTTTATTTTCTGAACCTTAATGATCCTAGATCTACTTTGCATTTCGCCTCATTCCTTGCTCTTTCTATCAATGGAAAAACCTCAAAGGTTTTAAATGAGCTAGTTCAAATACTGTATATTCAAACAGTTGGGTGGAGAAAAGTGAGCTGAAGTGCTCTGTGAGCTATGCTCTTCTTGGAGCAGCTGATTTAATATTTGCAGCTGCTGCTAACAAAGAGAAAACCGGTCTCCTTTGTAACTTCATTTTATTGTATGTCAAACCTCAACTGCAAATATTTATTTTTTTCAAATAATCAAGTGCAATCTGATATGCCTGAACAGCAGCACTTTATTGACATTTTATCAGCCAGAGTTCCTTTGAAGGGATTCTGGTGACCAAGGAAATTTGCCAGATCAAAATGGCTATAATTGTTCACTTATTTAATCAAGTACTAAAACAATGCATGTAATTGTATTGCCAGTGAGATATTAAGAATAATTTTTTTTGCTATGTAGTTCTTCCTGCCTTATTGATGGTTCTTTTCTATCTCAGATTAGCAGTAAGCCATACAAGGAAACATTAGTTGCATGAATCAACAAATTTAAAAACATAATTTGCCCACTTGCTTTCTCAAAAATAGTACATTTACTTGAAAGATACATCATCCTTGCTTTTATGTGTTTCTTGTTAACAGTCTTTTTCAGTGTAGGTCTCAGAGTCATCGTATTATATTGCAGGTAGGTCGTCATGGGCTTTTGCAAAATGCTCCAGGCAGCAATGGACATTGTGCTTTCACTTCCCCTTGTGATTTGAGTGTCATACTGTAGGGTTTCTATTGCAAACATGACAAGGGTAAAAGTGTGTCTTTTTCTCCAAAATTTGAAACTATTGAGATATTTGAAAGAAAAATTCAACCACCCTGAATGCAGTCAGAATCCCCCAAAGCACAGTTCAGGCAGTCTCACTTCCAGCAGAGCTGTATAGGCTTCTTCTCTGCATTTTCATAGAATCATAGAATCATTAATGTTGGAAAAGACCTATAAGCTCATCAAGGCCAACTGCCAACCTAGCACTACTACCATGTTCACCATTAAACCATGTCCACAAGTGCTATATCCACATGTTTTTTGAACACCTCCAAGAGATGGCCACTCCACCACTTCCCTGGGCAGTCTATTCCAATACTTTACAAACCTTTCCATGAAAATTTTCTCGCTAATATCTAATCTAAACCTTCCCTGGTGCAACTTTAAGACATCCCCTCTTGTCCTGTCACTTGTAACCTGAGAGAAGAGACCACCCCCAACCTCACTACAACCTTCTTTCAGGTAGTTGTAGAGAGTGATAAGGTCTCTCCTGAGCCTCCTTTTCTCCAGGCTAAACAACTCCAGCTCCCTCAGCTGATCCTCACCCTTCACCAGCTTTATTGCCCGTCTTTGGACTCGCTCCTCCACGGCTTTCATGTAGTGAGGGGTTCAAAATTGTACCCAGAATTCAAGGTATGGCCTTGGTAGTGCCGAGTACAGGGGAGTGATCACTTCCCTGTTCCTGTTGGCCACACTATGTCCACACTATGTCCAAGAATGCCACTGGCCTTCTTAGCCACCTGGGCCCCTTGGCCTCCTGGGCACACGTATTTCAAGTCACATTCCCCAACACTTCAGAAAAGGGAGAAGGAGCCCGTCACAATATAAATGAAATATGTATTTTTCATTACTCCTGTCACTAGAAAGTGCCAACAATAACTGAAGGATTTACAGAGAAGAAAATCTGTTTCTTGTCTGGAGCAGCCAGCAGTCTGGAATAGGTGTTTGTATATGCTGGATATTTCAGGCAGGCAACATAAGTGAACATTGAAGCACCAAAAGAGGGAGAATTAAATAGCATAGCTCATTAGCTCTGCAGTCTTTAGCTTTATTTTGTTACAGTTAACTGTTAGTTTTGTCTCAGTGCTTGTTAACAAGTCTGTCTGGAGAACATGCAGCCTGGTGTGGGGAAGACCTCTGGTAGGGGCTACCTTTTGAGGAAGGTTTGTGTGGAGATTTACTGGTCCCTTGTGGCTTCATAGAAGGATATCTAAAGAAAAAACTGACAAAGATGGATTAAAGAGTAGTTTTCAGACAGGGAGCTGAAAAATCCTGACTTAAGGAAAGTGAAGAAAACTCAAACAATGGAAGTTAAAAAATTCGGAATTTATGGAAGTGCTAGTGTAGGTTGTCTTGGGAAGCATGGAATCCCTGTTGCTGAAGGCAATAACAGGTTAGACAACATCTGGTGGTGATGAGACAAGTCTATCTGATACTGCTTTGAGGAATTATTCTTTTTATGATTTTTTAATAAATAACTTAACAGTGATGAAGGGGCCTGGATGTAGGATTGTTTTTAGTCTGGATCCATTGTAATAAAAGAAGGCAGTGAAAGATTTTGTTGTATTTAATATAAAAATATTTCTCATTCGAGAGCTGACAAGCTTTGATTTTAAAAGTCCATATAAATAAATAAATAAATCAGGGATTCACAAATGCATGCAGTCCAAGATGCTGCCCACTCTTCAGCAAAAATTTGTACTGTGTCCAAACTTTTGCTCATATCCCCTTTGGAATATGCTATGACCTACCTTCATATTCCTTTGGAAGACACACAAGTTAGAAACTAGGCAGAATATTTTTTGGGCTTCTCCCTGCTATTGCTTCATTTTTGCCCTTTCTATAGAATTGCATTCGTATCATGAGTGCCTAGAACTCTGTTCAGTTTTGGGAAAATGAGAAGAATTGGTTCACTGTTCAGATTCATTCTGAAAGTCTATTCTGTGTGTTCAATTGTGCATGTTCATGACTGTCCAAAATCTGCGTGTGATTTCAATCCACTGCTTCTGAGCGGTGCTCATTGCTGAATTTTGAAGCCTGTACAAAGACAACAGAGTAGGCTGTCAATTCTTATTATGATTCATGTCATTCTAGCTGATTAACTCAGTGAAACATGGCATAATCACACTAGGCTAGACATATGTCAGCAAAACAACATTTGTGAAAAACACAGGACAGCCTCAGCTTTACCCTGATTTGGGGGGTTTGTTTTTGAAGAGAGCTGAGTGAGCTTTCATACCTTCGATAGTTTCCTGATCATCTTTCCCCAAAATAAGAAGAAAATTAGATTCATCACTCTCTCCAGTGTGCTAAGTTTAATGACAAATAAGGGTTTCTTATGTACAGCAAATTTGCTTTTAGCCATCTTTACCTTCTTCTCGATGCAGGTACAGGACACTCCTTTTCCTAAAGCCAATTTTGAACAGGGATAAAAACAAAGAGGCTTCAGCAGCTTGCCAGACTTCTTCCACATTCATCTTTCCTTCCTGTCCACAGCTTATAGAGGGAAGATGTCAAAGGTGACAGCTATTGGAATTTTGCAATTAAATGTTTGTAACATAGGACCATCTCTTTCATTTTCAAGGTAGAAAATGACCATTTTGTTCCAAATTTCAGGATTCACAAGGTAATGGTATTGGAGAAGAATATTGCTGCCTTTTTTTTTGAACAATCAAGGGAAAATATTTATTTTTTCACACATAGGTTTTATTATGAGCTGTGTCCTGTTAGACAACCATCACAATTAAACACACGGGTTGAGCATTTGTCTTCTGAGAGAAGAGATGAGTGAAGTGTAGGGTTTACTGATAAGAAAAATGTAGAAGTAAATGGGAGCTATTCTGAATCTTTCTTAGAATCATAGAATCATCAAGGTTGGAGGAGACCTCTAGAATCATCAAGTCCAACCATTAGCCTGTCACTCTGCTGTAACCCCTAAACCCTAAACCATATCCTCCGGCATCAGATCCTGATGCCTCAAATACTTCCAGGGATGGTGACTCCACCCCCTCCCTGGGCAATCTATTCCAGTGCCTGACCACCCTACCAGTGAAAAATATTTTCCTAACATCTAATCTGAATCTTCCCTGTCATATTCTACAAGCCCTTAGATGTATTTTTGACTCTTTAAAGAGAAAAAGTGTTGGTATGTTAACACTAATGGTAAACATTTGGAAAAAGAGAGGCAAGGGAGAAATCTGTGACCAGATGAGAAAAAAGGGGGTGTGAGGGCATTTAAAGTACATAAAAGGCAGAGAACCAAACTGGATCTGAGTCAAATAACACCATGAAGCCTCATACATGTTTTATCTTCAATAGAATAAATGAGAAAAGTGTGTGGATTTTTTTTGTTCCATATCTTCGTGATTGAATCACACTAAAAATAAAGGACAATCTTGAATATGGGAAAAGAGATTTAGAAATGTTAGAAGTATCAATTTGCTATAAAACTGGAATGAGAATTTGGCATATGAATTCCTTTCAAAACCTCAGCTAAAACTTCTTGCCATGATATTCTGAAAGGCATGAACCTCAGAGCTGGGAAGTAATTATCCTTCCTATCTGCTTCAGGACTAAAATACCTGTTCAATATTCTGGCAACAAAAAATATATGGCTATCAAACAAATCTTTCAAAGTAAAAAAACCCCATGGTCTAATGATATAGTGCATTCAGCCTGCCCAGGATGCTTGAAGAGTTGTGAAAGTTCTCTGGCTCCTAGAGGCAGCAAGAACTTCAGCAACTTCCAGTCACAAAGTGGATAGGAAACCCTTTGGCCCAGGCCCTTCATTTCCCACACAGGCAATGCAATGGCACTTGTAGGTTAGGTTGTACAGGACTGGGACCTATCACTTCCAATGGGCATTCAGCCAATAAGGAAAGGGTTGTGCACATTGATAGAGGTTTCTCTTCTGAACACCAGCCAGGTGGATGGACATCTGGGCCCATATTCAAATTATCCAACTTTTGACACATAACTGAAACAACTGAACTATACGCTTAATTACTCTTGTTTGATCTTTGATTACCTCTGGAGTCAGTTGAGTTCATCTAAGGTCTGAATTTTCTTCTAGAGATTTCAAGGTCTTTCTGGGACACGAAGTTTAGTTTGATCTCTAAGCTTAAGTCTAAGGTTCAAGATCCAAAATGTCCAGTCCACAACCCACAGACTTTCACTTTTGCCTATGGAAAATGATCCAGAAAATGCAGGTTATTTGCTGGTTTAGTCTATATTAAGAGCTGTTGAAATAATGTTTTGTTTATCTCCTTTTAAATTTCATTTTAAAATGTGACTTTAAAAAAAATCAGACACTAAAACCCCTGTTATTCATAGTGTTTCCTTTGTTAAGTAAGAACTTTAAAACATTTGTCAGCCATTTGTCCTGTGTATACCACAAACAGTAGACAAAATGTGCTGTACATCCATTAACATACTCAGGGCACCTCAGGTATGAAACACTGCAATGGTCAATGATGCAAAGTCCTCATGGAGAACAGTGACAAGTGGTGTCCCTCAGGGGTCTGTGTTGGCACCAGCATTGTTTAATGTCTTCTCCAATGACACAGACGAAGCAATTGAGTGCACCCTCAGTAAGTTTGCAGATGACACAAAGCTGAATGGTGCACTTGGTGGATACCATCCAGAGGAACCTGGACAAGCAGCCCTCCCAAGAAGGACTTGGAGGTGCTGGTGCATGGGAGACTGGACATGAGCCAGGAATTTGCTCTGGCAGCCCAGAAAGTCAATCATATCCTGCACTGCATCAAAAGCAGTGTGGTCAGCAGGTCAAGGGTGGGGATTCTGCCCCTGTACTCTTCTCAGGTGAGACTCTATCTGGAGTACTGTGTCCAGCTCTGGGGTCCCCAGCACAGGGAAGATGGAGACCTGTTGGAGCAAGTCCAGAGGAGGGCCACCAAGTTGATTAGAGGGCTGGAGCACCTTTCTTATGAGGAAAGTCTGAGTGAGTTGAGGGTGTTCAGCCTGGAGAAGAGAAGGTTCTGAGGAGACCTTATTGTTGCCTTTCAGTACTGGAAGGGGGCTTATAAGAAAGATGGGGCCTAACCTTTTAGCATGGCCTGTTGTGATAGGACAAGGAGTAATAGTTTTAAATTAAAAGTGAGTCAATTTAGATATGAGAGGGTTTTTTTACAATGAGGGTGTTGAACCACTGGAACAGGTTGCCCAGAGGGGTGGTGGATACCATATCCCTGGGAAAGTTCAAGGTGGCATTGGATGGGGCTCTGAGAAACCTTATCTAATTGAAGATGTCCTCGCTCATTGCAGGGGGGGGTGGATGAGGTGACCTTTAAGTGTCCCTTCCACTACAAACTATTATACGATTCTGTGATTGAGTCTCTGATTGATTATCTGAACGAATCATGAACAATTCCTGCTTACCTTTATGGTATTAAACTACAACCATGCTTTATTTCTTTTGGAGTTTTGTTTTAGCAGGTCTGTGTTCCTTATTTGAGCAATGAACATTTTCCTGATTATTTTTATGATAATTTTTATGATTGCTTCTTTGAAGGTAACTTCCTGGAGGTAGATCCAATTGCAAAGACTGATTTACAGGGTCCTTGCCAATCATACTAAAATTTTTAGTTACTGATAGAAAACTAGTGTCAGAAGATGAAAGAGTTATATCTTCTTTTTCTGGGATCTCTTCTTTGATTCCCTGGGATCTTCAGATCCTTTGACTTTTCTGAGCCCTTCAAACTTTGTATTCCTGTTTACATCTCAGGATTATAATTCTGAGATTGAATTGTTACTTTTTTAATATATAATTCTATATAAGCAAAAAAAAATGACCTCTGGGTGACATTTTCAAAAGCATGTCAGTCACTTTGGAGTCTAAAAGGAAGTATGACAAAGGCTCAAGAGACATATGGGATGCAATTCCCATTAACACGTAGTGGAATTTAAATAACATTTGTGCCTTCAAAAGTATTGCATTAGTTTCATTTTCAATAGGGCATGGGGCAAAGGCAAAAGTAAACTGGGACATTATATTTGCATGTTCACCTAGACTGCTCCTTGTTCATGAGTTCAAGCATTTTCAGTTTGGTCTTCCTAAGGCACTCTAGGTGAACTTGTAGTCTAGCTACTCATAAACTAAAAGTTTCCAACTAAACCTCTCGGTGACCTCTGCTTTCCAAATTTTCATCTCTGACTTAGAAAATTACTTACACTAAATTCAATTTTGGGGTTCAACAAATTTGAAATACTACAAAAATAAGTTCTAATTCTACCCCTTAGCCAGTTTCAGGAGGACTTCTGTTTTAACATTTAATTTCAGGGAGAGCTTGTAGGCTCCAAGTTTGGTCAGATTTTGACATATGCTAAGTCTCTACAATTTAGCTTTATGAAAGAAAAAAAATCCAGTTTAAACTCTACTCTGTTAAGTTTTAGTAGATTTTAAGGACTAGGAGTTGTATATCATAATGAAAAGAAATCCACAGAATTGAAATACAGGTCTTAACTGATTTTCAAACCTTACAACATCTGGAAAGCAACTCTTGTACTTCCTGTTGAGGTGCTGAGCATTGTGGCAGTAGTTCTATCTCAACATCAACACAATCAGGAAAAACAGAAAACTAAGGTTCAGTGCATGGCCATGAAAGAAACACAGGAAAGAAGGGATTGATTTCTGAGGGAATTTTTTTTTAATAAACTGAGCAGGAAGGATGATCTTCATTTAAACTAAAATAGAATCAAGCTGCTCACACCAAAAATAGAAAAGGTCAAATGAAAATTTTTTAAAGCTGGCAAGTGAAGGAGATTTTGGAATGCTGCATCCTCTAGATAGGAAGTTATAAAACCCTGTATCCTTAAATAAAAGCTAGAACAGAAGATGATACAACTGAAGAAGGAAACAGTGAAGGACAGGTTCAAGTAAACTCTCTTAAGCAGGGGATGTCAAAGCAGACAAGCTGGCTGACAAGAAACTTTTATGTATTTCAACACATATGCTACAAGTCTAAAAATAGCTGAATGAGCTGAAATACTACATGATAAATGAAAATATTAAAATAGCAGGTAGTAAGCAGGAGTTGGTGAAAGCAATGAGACAGTGAAATATTAAGTGTATAAATATTAAGTGTGTAACATCAGGGCTTTCCCACCAGTCACTCAGCTCAGAGTGACAATGACTGTGACATGGCAAGGGAGACAAGGGATCCAAATGGACAAAAAGCACAGTAATAACTGCAGAGTTTATTTATGTCCATGTAGACTGTGTAAGAAAAGTTACAGTGCTGAGACTGAATTTTTTGTCACTCTTCTAGACCAACTAGTTAGCAATTCATAAGAGAAAAGGCATCTCTTGATGTAGTCCTAAGCAATACAAAGAGGACCAATGAAGAACCCACAGGGTAGGAGGGATAACATTTTTTAGTTCAGAATCCATTTTGCAGCAAGACTCACAGAGTATCACAGAATCAGGGAATTATTTGGGTTGGAAGGGACCTTAAAGATACGCTACCCTCTTAAGTAGCATTTGATTCAATTGAAAGCACTTTTAAAAATAAAATTAGAAACCATAATCTAATAGGATAGAATGTTTACATGTGACATGGAGATTGTTTACTGGCATCATATTATAACCCGAAGGTGACTGAATAATATAAATCTGAAGAAACTCCCCTACAAAATCATCATATTTAAACAGTAGAGGAGAATATTAGAAATTTAAAGAGAGTATTTGGTTCTGCAAAAAAATAAAAGTCATGTTCAGAAAAGGAAAATCTCAGGGTATGTAAGATCAAGCAAGAAAATCCATAATAAACCAGGCCAGATAATATTTTCAGGAATAACTATCTGAATGGATAATAAGTAGGAATAAAAAGTGTTTCAAACATACCAGAATCAGGAAGCCTGTCAGATCCTGCTAAATAGGTGATCACAATTTAAAATAAGCACTTGAGAAAGACACAGCCTGGCAAAGTTGCTAAATGAGTTATTGTATTGATATTCATCACAAAGAGCCCTAGGGAGAATCTACACAGCCTTTCTTCAGAAATGAAGAATTTGAGGCACTGTATCAAATTGACGTGTCAGCAGAAGAGATTTCAAACAAATCTATCCAATAAACAGGAACAAATCACCAGAACCAGATGTTGCTGAACTATGAGATTTGCTATTTAGCTATGTCATCACTTAAGTTCAACCAATAACAAACTAAATTAAAGGAATTAAAGCTGGCCAATATTTTTCAATTTTTAAAATTGTTTCAGCAAAATTCGAGCAAATGTTCCTTCTGCACCACAAAAATGGCATAAAATATAAAATATAGAATCAAAATATATAAGAAAGGATTAGAAGGGGCTTTGACAAAGCTTTGGCAGAAAAATCATACCTCTCCAAGCCACTGAAGATTTTTGCAGGACTCTGTTTTAGAAAACAAATGGTTTATACAGCTTCAACGAATTTCCAAAAAGTCTTCGACAATGCTCCTCAACCAAAATTATTATAGATGTCATTGGAGGATGGTCATTCCATGAATAAAAAAGGTAGTTAGTAGCCAGGGGACAAAGGTATGAGTAAATAGTTGGTCTTCACTACCTGCAGTCTCTAGGAAGCTGTAATACAAAGACAAATAAAGAAGGTTCTCAGGATACCACTTGATAAAGTGCACTAAAAATGGCACAGAAAAGAGAAATCTTGGGCTCATTTTGGTTAGTTCTCTGAAGACATTGGCTCCATGCCTAAGACTTCTCAAAAAAAATAAAAACAAAAAAAACCATGTTGGGAAATAAAGCAAGAATAAAGTGGGAAAACAACATTATGCTACTATATTATCATTTTGTGCCAAAAAAATTGAGTATTGTTTACTGCTCTGGGAAGCCTTGTCTAAACATTTATGAAATAACTAGTAGAGGCACAGGGATACAATTCTTATAATCAAAGGCAGAGAAACACTTCTATACATGAAGGCATTGCACAGGTTGGGACTTTTAGACCTACTACAGAATGATTTATAGAGGGCAGAAGAGAAATTCAGAGAGTAGTGAAAGGAGTGGATGCCTAGGAACAGTAACTTGCTCATTTACCCCTATCTCAAGAATAAGCAATCACCAGATAAAGTACTCAGACAGCAGATTTAAAACAAATAAGAGGAGTATAAAGCATGTAATTTCATCACACAGCTCATTATCCAGAAGTCTAAATGATTTCCAAAAAGCCCTTACAGAAAGTCTATGACAAAAAGACATCATGTGGCTCAGGAATTCCCCAAAGCACAGATTTCCAAAAGCAATACTCCTATCAATAGTATCTCCCCATATTCACCCATTATTCTATTATTTTCCACAGTCATTTTACTTTGGCCATGGATTGAGACCACTGATTAATCTAATGTCCTTATGCTTTTTCTGAGGGGTCTCCACACACTAGAGCTGACGTATATATCCTTCATTGCTTCTATCTTCCAGGTGGCACTTTCTCACTAGTGGCATTCTGTGCAGCTTATAAATCCACAAATTGGCTTAGGTATTATCTTGGTGGATGACTGAAAAAGATGCCCAAAGTTACTGGCTGCATTTTCAAGAAGGAAATCGGTGCTATCATTATAAGTTTGTCTTATAAAATCTTTGGAGCAATGGTTGCTTTCTGTTGCTTTTGGCCTCTTTCATGTAGGGGGCAAGAAGGCACCAAAATAATTCCTTGTGGTTCAGAGGAGAGATTTCTCTGCTTCTCCTGCTCCCAAATAACTGTACAGATCTACAGGCCTTAGAACTGCCTGTCTCCCTGTGCCATGGCCATACTGCTCAGTGACTTCAGATGTTACCACTGATGTAGAAATACATCGTCTAAAATCAGACACTATTGAGCTTTAGGTCTTGTAAAGCCAACATGAGCTTTTCTTCTTTTAACCAATCTAATTTGCCTCCAAGGGAGTATATTATTCTGCTTTACTTTTGGCCTTTTTTTGCTGGATGACCTCCCGTTAATTAAGCTAACTCATTGGAGGGCCAGCATCTTACAACTTCTAAGACATCCATGGCCAGAAAGTCATGTGTCTTTTCTGCTTGATCTGACCTTAAAATGAGAAGAAAAGGATTAAAACCAAGCAAATTACTCTCCTAAGAGAAAAGGGAGAAAATCCAGCTGCTGGCAGGCACACAGCAGCAGCAGAGCAGGAGTGCACTCCCCCTTGCCTTCATCCTGGGCCCCTGAGTGAACACTCAGGGTGGTCCCAGGGAGCTTGCATGGACATCACAGTCCACCCGGCACAAGCTCACTGTCACTCCCACAGGACTGACTGCAGACACACAGCACCAGCATTGTGATGTTACATGAATAACTGTTATGTTACATGATGGTGATTTTTATGAGAAAAAGTTCAAATAATTTAAGGTATGAAGCACTGAGAACAGGCAAAATTACAGGACACCAAGTTTTACATTGGCACTTCTACCAACATGTGTTAGAGAGAAAGTATTTCTAGCCACCTTCACACAAAGAAAAATCCAAATATAGACATGATGATTTTGATTTAAATATTTCTTCTTTGATTTGCTTGTTTAAGTTCAGGAAGTGATATTAAATCTACAAGGCGAAGTACCATTCTGCTAGATTTTGCCAGTACTATTGTCTGAGTGTGTCCATATTTGAGTATGAATCCAGCCTGAATTTATTCTGACAAACAGACTTTTGATACTGTACTTTCAATCAGTTCTTCTAGAAAAGATAGACACAAAAAAAACCCTAATCTCATGTAGATGCACCTGCTTCAATGAATGATGATTTTATACCATGATTTTATCTCTATACTTATCTTTATTGCAATGATGAAAAATTCTTGCAGAACAAAGTAAATTCTCAAATTGACTAAATATTTACAGTGCATAAAATCACCAAGGAATTTACCTGCTGATTATCCCAAGCACGTATTTCAATACTTCTTTAAATATAACAGGCAAAGATAGAATATAGCTTCTACTTGAAATAAGACATACAGTGTTTCAAACTGTTTCAAAACTGTATTTCTTCTCCAGCAACAACGTGCTTTTGTGCCAACTCCTAAATAACCATAAATTTCTTTTTTTATAAACCTTAATGAATACTTGGCCAAGATGCTGTGACTGTTGGCTTCTACCTTTGAGCAGAAATGGAAAGAAGTGTACACTGAGCAAAATGGAAAAAAAGATCACAGCAAGCCCAATGTTGCATTTTGCATTTAATGTGAAGGAAGCCTTGTTTTCGTGGTGTTGCAGTTTTCAGTGTTTTTAATCTTAAAGTGGCTGATCAGTTTAAGGTAAGTGGCAGGCATTTGGCCTAGTTCCCAGGCTCTGCTCTCCTCCCAGAAAAGAAAGGATTCAGTCAGACACACAAACAAGGGGCATCATCAGTGGCTCTCACATTCCAAGCATTTTAGCACAGATTAAGTTGGAATGGTTTTACTGTTTACTGAAATCTCCTAGGTGTTGCATTTTATCCCCCTCTGGCTGTGGTTATCCAGGTTGAGCTTCTCAGGTCAGGACCTCCATAAGAAAAATGGCTCGTAGAGCCTTGAAGGGAAATACAAAGCACAGGTCAAGACTCCTTATTAAAATGCAATTTCAACAGCTTATTGCAAAATCTAAGTCCCCAGACAACAGGTAATTTAGCAGTGAACTTTTTTCCTAAAACTTGCAGCAAGGCAAGAGCTGTTTTACATGCATTCCAGAGGAAAAAGCGAAGATAATCTTCTTAACAAGGACAAAACCTCAGCACTTTGTGTGTCTGGAAATAACCAGCGGATAATTAAGTGTTATTTTTAGCCTTCCCCCTCCCCTTTTAGGTGCAATAAAGTACAGATTTCAATGTCTAATAACAAACTCAAATTTGGCTTTATTATGTAATTGTGCAAATTTCTTTGGTTCTTCTAAGAGCCTGTGTCTTCAAACAATAACTTTTAATAAATATAAGTGATATGTTTTAATATAGTCACCCATTTTGCAGACACTCAGGGCCAGATCTTTTGAGATATTAGGGTGATAAATTAGCTCAGGTTTCCTGGAATTGCATATGCACAAAGGACACTGTGTGGGAGAGTTCTCACTATCCACATTCACAGGAGTTATCAGATGTTTGATTGTTTGAAGTATCGGGGTCAGAGGTATCAATATGAGGCTGCTTTCTTATGGATAGCAATACCCTTGCCTATTCATCTTAAGGGGGTTTTTTCCCAATTAGTTGTGCCTTTAAAAATAAACTGATCAGCAGATTGAAATGCCCAGAACTTCTTCCTAAATGTGAACTGGTGGTTTTGGAAATTTGAGCAAATCCAAACATGAAAAACTAGGGAGTCTTCACTTCTTTTTTACAAGTGAAGACATTTCTCAAACATATATACTCCAGCCAATTTATAAAGTTTCCCTAGAAAATGTCAGTCTTTCTGCAGCTTGGGTTTTAATGACCCCTAATAACACATCTGAAGATACTCTCTTCCTTAAATGATATATTGAAGACTAGTGTTCCACACGTATGCATGAGCATGCATATGCATGTCAGTAATTTGACTGGCCTGAACTGCCCCTGATCAGTGCCTCTGGAGTCCAAGTCTCACAGCATCAACACGTTGCAGCCAGGTGTCAGTGCCTTTCTGGAAAGCATCACTGCATTGTCAAAGCTTCCTTCATTAATGTCTTTTTCCCCAGTTCAGTCTCTAAAAAGCAAGGAGTAAATTTAGTGAGAAAAGTTGTTTGTTTAATCAACCAAGCTAAATTACAAGGGAATATGCTCAGAGTCTTTAGGTAAGAGACAACAAAGTATTGGTGCAGTCAGAGTTTGTGAGGGCTCAGATAGCCATTGGGAACAGGGCAGTGCTGAGGACAATGAGGTGCTGTGTATAGTCCAAGCACACCGAGAGGCAGGGAAGGAGTTAACTGCAGCCCCAAGGAGGGGCAGGAAGCTGACCAGCTGTGTGCAATTGCAGCTGCTGCTATAAAAAGGCTTTGCCTTAGAGGACAGGGAGTTAGACTGGAAGGGAAGGAAATTCTTCTTGTGAACTTAGTTCAGTTTTGAAGGGGAGGAAGTGGGTTCCTGATGGTTAGGTCTCTGAAATTTGGAAGATCTTGCAAGTGTCTAGTGGACTTTGCCTATTTGGTCAATGGCTCTTGCTTGCTGTTGGAGCAGTCTAGCCAATGTGTTTCTTAAGTCTTCTTCTGTGATCCCATTCAGCAAAATAAATGGTTTAAAATTGTAGAACACTGTGTCTCACACTGTTTTTCCTGTCCACTGCTGTGCAGAAGCCCAGTGCTGGCCTTGCTGCAAGGAGAGATTGTTTTATTATGGGACTGTTCTCATGTAGTCTGTAAAATAGAACTAGGTCTAGGTAGGTCAGGAGGGGATATAAAATGCTGACTGGGTAAATTTGTAGCAAGACTCTCCCTGAACAAGGCTACCTTTCATAGAAAGTTCAGCTGTAATGGGAAGGAAGCATCTTCCTGACAATCCTTGAGGAAATGACTTAACCCTTAGGGGAAGAGAGCAGAGGAAAAAGGGCTGCTTTATATACCCCAATAAATACTCTCATGCATACAGAGATCTTAAATAAACCAGGTTTTGACTTGATATTGATTTATTCCACATGTTGCTGTCCTCTTCCTCCTCTCAGTATTTGTAGAAATTCTTCTGTAAAGGATAACCTTACCTGAACTTCTCCTAGTAGTACAAATGGATATTTTAAAAACTAAATAAAATATATTATCAGAAGACAAATAAGATCTAAGTAGGAAGTAGAGCTGGTTGTGCTGCAGGGTGCAAAAGAAATAGTGAGTCTGATTCCCATTTGTATTTCAGATACTCTGATACCAGTAGAGGAGAATATAATGGAGTTCACAAATGACACGTTGATATTTGCCTCTCAGATTGCTTGGATTATAAATGGTTGTGCTTCTAACAACACAGCATTCCCAGAGAGAGATATAAAGAAATCTAAGCTCCTTTCTCTTTCACCACATATGACTGGTCAGCAGGTAATTGCAACTCCAGTGTCACATGAAATGACTGTGGCTGATCCTGCCTGTACCACATGTGGCACAGTGGCCATTATTTAAGGAAATGGAAGTCAGCAGTTGACTAGCAGTTTTATTTCCTTCCTCTTCTAGCCCAGACCTTCATATGATTCAGGCCCATTCAAAAAAAAGGTTTCTGAATAAGGCTTCGCTGTTTGTTTACTCAGGGTTTGTCTACACAGAGCTCTACTATGTCTAAATGACTCTGTGATGACCCTTGTGTAGGACAAGCATGTAACTAAGATGTCATGGATAGGAAGACATTGATAACTGCTACCCTTCCCACATGAATACTCTTCATCTGCCCCATATATAAAGTAACATATAAATTAATGGATCTTCTTAATTCTAACGTGTTCAATCATTAATCTAATTCTGGGCATACAAAAAATTGTTCTAGTTAACCCTATTCCTGCCCAAATTGCAAGAATATGAGGAAAAATAGTTTTGCCCTTAATTCACATCCTACTTTCATGCAAATTAACATTGAACTGTGGACACCCTTGAGAACCTTTGCCTAATTTTCCTATATTACAGAATAATTACACTTAATAAATGAGGTAGGCAGGGAGGCCTAAACTCTCTTTAAATGGTTTCTTTATGTTGATAGGATTTCTTTATATATTTACCCAAGAAAGCTATGCTGAGACATCAGGCTGTCTTTTGCAGATTGCATCTGAAGTTATAGGCTTTGTGAGTGATATCAACAAAGCAAACATTAGGTCAGACAGATGTTTCAATGGTTTGGTTGGCCGAATAGCAGCCAAAAGACCTTAATTTGATCCCTAGTTAGATCATTTATTATTATTTATGTCTCAAAAGAACACCATGATTAAAGAGGAGACTCATCATTTGGATTGTACGGTTAAGTCACTCATTTGAAGAAAGCCAAAGAGTGGGATTATTGATTGCTAATAACTGAGATAGTCTCTCAAGCTCTTGGCATGACAGGCAGTATTCTTTTGATTTCAGCCAAAATTTTCAACTGGGAAATCTTATGAAAAATCTCTTTCTTCTGAAAGCTTTGTAGGAGCAATGCTCTGCAGACATCTGGATTACAGTCATTAAATCAGAAGATCACTTACATCTTTACTAAGCTCCTGTTGTGATTCAAATTAGTACGTGGAACCCCCCTCAAAGGTAAACTGGGGTATAATATCCTGTGTTTGAAATCTATTGCACATGCACTTGTCTAATAACCTAAACCAATGTTTTAACAATTGCATCCACTCTCATAAAGTCTCTGTGATTGGTCACAAATAATTATATTCATACTTAACACCTACATTTTAGAACATAGGTACCTCTTACAGGCAGTTTTCCATTGTTTGTTTTAAGGCTACACATTCTGAAATTTCTCATATTCCAGGTCCTGATGCACATTTTGATAGGAATCTATAAAACGTATGAACAAATTGCTTTTAGAAATATATATTGTGGTGAATCTTTAAATTTTTTAAAGGTATTCTATTAAATGGAGCTCTGGGTACATAGCTGGAAATGCTTGAAATGCTCAGATGACTGAAAGAAAATCAAGTAGGTCAGGATATTTGATCATTACTTTACCCACCAGAAAGCCATGAAAGGAACTGTGGAATTCAGCTGTTAGCTCTGCTTATGGTTACAGTAGTAACCATAACACACATTGCATCACCTTTTCCAGAGAAAATTTAGGAGCCAAATTTTAAGACTCATTCACTTAGCTAATTCATTCAATGGCAAATTTCCATGTACATTTTTAATCTATAAAAAAAAATGACAATGAATTTCCCTAAAGTTTTCATAAAATCTTCTGTAGATCCTACCTTAGCTTGTAGGTCCTGGGTTATTTTATTATTTTCATTAATTTATTTGCTCGTTTTTTCAAAATGAGATTTTACAGTTTTCAGGCTCCTAGTTTAATACAGGGGAGAAACAGAGAGAAAGATCGAAAAGGAATAAAAGTACTGTGACATACAATTAATAAGTTATCTGATAAGACAAACCCCAGTTTTTCAATAATTTTATTTAATCAATCCAATTCATCCTTTATTTAGTTCAATTGGCATTAACTAGGAAATTCACAAAGGATTAAGTCACTATGAAGTACCATAAAATGCCCGTGCTAAATTTCTTTTACATATCATTTTAATAATATTTCCTTGCTGTTTATGCAGCACAGAATGCTATATTTATGTTCACAGTTCATGGAAGAAGGCAGATAGCTTCTCATTTATTCCTACATTTATCTACAATAAATTACAGATACAGCCAATGGCATCTGTAATCAATGCCTGAATTTGGTAATTAGATAGTTACTCCTTTCCTTCCTTCCTTCCTTCCTTCCTTCCTCCCACACTTCCTTCCTTCCTTCCTTCCTTCCTCCCACACTTCCTTCCTTCCTTCCTTCCTTCCTCCCACACTTCCTTCCTTCCTTCCTTCCTTCCTCCCACACTTCCTTCCTTTCTTGCCCTATTTCCCCCTTTCCCACTTTCCCTTTCTCCTTCTTTCTTCTGGGGTTTTTTTTCCAGTTCTTCATTTTGGCCCTCCTCTAATAATAGCAAATTTCAGCAAACATTGACAGTTTTAAAACATTTTCATTAAGCACTTGATTTGTAAAAAAAATTTAAAATAAATTCTTCATAGTTTTTCCTGCCCTAACATATTGCAAATTTGTACAATGCACTCAGTAACTTGCTGGTGAATGAACTGCATCATGAATGAAAATTTTTTAATTGTCATGTGCTGTTTTTCCTGGAAGTGACATTTTACTGATTTTTTTGAATAAGTATTGTCTGTTGTGCAGTGTTGGGATTTATCTGGCAGGTTTATCTTGGTCACAGTCATGAAAGGAAGTGGAGGAAAAAAACCAGCCAAGAACAGATGGATGGCATAGAGATGGACAAAGTCTTCAGTTCATAAATGCAGGTCAAAAACTTTATGTTCAGCCTGTTAGCTTAAAGACCCTGTTACACTGTCCACGAGAGCATGGGTTACTCTTGTACAGAGGAAATAATTGATGCTCCATCTCTTGATGTATCCAAACAAAACCAAAAAAAGAGACATTTTGGTGAAAGTTGCAGTATAGTTGAACACAAGGTATTACATTCAGCACAGGCTGAGTGATACTAAGTAGGCTGTGAAGCAGGTAATGAGAGTAAAAAGATATGGCTCGTGCTGTGTCAGAGACCAAACAAAATCCCTGTGTCCCCTTCAGTCCCTCAAATCTGTAATTAAGGTATGTTCAAGCCCAGTTTTGCACTAATGAAAACAGAGAACAGTCAGAATATAGAATAATGGTCCCAATCAGAGCTTGGCTGAAAAATCAGGTTGTTGTGATCCTATTTTTACAAGATTTCATAAGACTATTGGTCAAGATATCTAGTTAGCTCTTATTCAAAAGATACAGCATGTTTCCTTTAGCTTTGTCCCAGCATTAACCAAGAATGTAGAGAAGCCCTCACTGAAATATGTCTTTCAGCACCAGAGCTTACAATCTCATATTTCAGTTTTATCCTAGCCTAACTCAAGATTGAGACCATGTCAATGGCTATAAATCAGCTAAATTGACAAGTCAGGTAAAATATCTTAGATTAATATGGGAGCATACAATTCTAGAACAGTACTACAAAAGCACATAGACTAATACTCTTGGTACATTTTATCCTGGAAGATATTCTGGACAATCTGAAAAAATGAGTTGATATAACTCACTGGAGAGAAGGGGGCGGGGTAGGAATGGGAAACCTTAAGCAATTAAGTTGTGAAAAAGCTGAGATCTTAACAGCATAAACAATATACTCTTGAGAGTAGATGTCATATCTAGATTCTTAAAAGCTGCTGCAGTACTGTTATTGTATTAGTATGAATGTTAAAAAAGTGATCTAAGAAGGGGTTTGGAACAACATGACTTCCTGGCCTCCTCACAATCCTATGGAAACTGCAAAGTACAAGTAAACATTACATAACCTGACAGGATTTGGGTAGGTTATAAATCTGTAGATAAAAAACAACCTGGGAGATGTAATTTACATGGTTTTCCAAAAGTTTTGATAATAAATTAATAAGGAAGTCAAATAAATATGGATTATTGGGCAAAAGGCTTGTCTGGATTAAAAATTTTTTACACGATAATATCAAAGTAATAATGAACAGGTGCTCTTCAGAGTGATAAAAGCATAGTACTAAGATATGCCAGTTGCTGCCATGGGCAGTGGTGTTATTTGATACCCTTAGAACTCATGCCTTGAAAGAGGAAGTTTTACTTTGAAAAGGTGTTGTATTCAAAGTTAAACACCAGCTTGAGAAATAGGGGATGTAATTGCCTATTTTGAAAGCATTCTGTCTTTCAAAAGGGTTTGATAAGACTTGAAAAAGGAAATTAAATACTATTGGTTTTCCAAGCTGTTTTCTTCATTAGAACGTGATAAAGATGGGGAAGTGCTATGGGGAGTGGAAATT
>NW_008676329.1:59016-82457 GCF_000695815.1 Acanthisitta chloris
GTACCATGGCTGAAGGTGATTGAATACCAGAGATTACAATCATTTTTTGATAAACTTGTAAGAATAATTGTAAAGCATCCCTTTTTTTTTCAGCTGATAAACTTTGATTCTTTGTAAAGTAGGACACAGAATTGCAATTAAATTTATTTCTATTTCTTGTCAGCAACTAATGTTAGCAATAGTCATTTGAGTGGATAGAGATATTAAATGCAATACTGTCCTACCTGTTTACAAGTTGTAACAAAACTTGACCATTGTTCAAAACACAGAGCAAAAAACTAGTAATGTTATGCTCAGTTCTGCAAAGGTGTCCTTTGTGTATCAACTTACCTTTACACTCTCTAGTACAGAATTAAATGATGTACAACATAGAGGAAAAATAGCCTAGGGTATGCACAGAGCTTGTAAAGATGACCATGATTTTAATCATAAAGAAAACAAAAAGTTTAAAAGTACCTGACTGAAATACCGAGAATTCTCAGGAAAACCACAGAAACTCACAGTCCATCTGCTGTCCCCAGCTGTGCAACAGTAGACCATAAAAAAATTAAAATTGCAAAGGCGCTGCATTTCTGACAAAGAAAAGGAAATATTTCCTTCAGCAGTGTGCAGTCAGACTGAACTTCAACACTGCAGGAGGTAGCTGGAAGACTGTAGTTGAATTTTAAGAAAGGATTGTTCATAAGTTGTTTGTTCATTACATTTGTAGCTTTACAAGTCAACCCTGTAATAATACTGCATGAACTTCCCACCTCAGGGCATAAGAAATCAAGACTAAAACTCCCTGCATATATAGTTTTTGAAAATCATGGAATCATTTAGGTTGGAAGAAACCTCTAAAGATCATCAAGTCAAACCGTTTCCTAGCACTGCCGCATTCATTGCTAAACTATAACTGTAAGAGCTACACCCACACATTTTTAAACATTTTCCACCACCTTCCCTGACAGCCTGTTCTAATGTCTGATCACCCTTTCAGCACAGAAATCTTTCCCAATTTCTAACTTAAACCTCCCTGGCACAACTTGATGTTTCCTCTCATCCCGTCACCTGTTACATGGGAGAAGAGGCTGATCCCCACCTCACTACAACCTCCTTTCAGGTAGTTGTAGAGAGTGATAAGGTCTTCCCTGAGCCTCTTTTTCTCCAGCCTAAACAACACCTGCATGTTGGAGAATGGTGGGACATGATCCTGGGAAGGCCAAAAAGAGCTAGGCCGCAGTCCCCGGGAACGTACAGACACAGTCCTGGGAACGCACCTGGGAATGCAGTGTGTAGAAGCAAGGCTCTGGAGATAGTAACTTATATATAGATAGGGAGTAACTCAGATGGGCAGATGGCAGATGGCAGGGGTAACTTGTCCTTGAGGGTGAGACAAACAAGTTTGAGAAAAACAGCTAGGAATGCACCCAAGCCTGGGAAAGCAAGAGATAAGCCTCACAGCTGCAGCTGTGAGTAGGGAGAGTACCTGAATGCTATCTTTAGAGCCTAGCCAATTAAAAATGATTGATAATTGTATGCCTGTCCTGCTCTGTATAAGAAAGAGACTGTGGGACAATAAAGTTGGAGCTTGCTGTATCACCCACACGGAGTCAGCCGCTTGCTTCCCCGCGCGGAACCTTCACCTTTCCCAACACCTGCATTCTCAGACAATCCCAATATGACTCACACTCTAGACCCTTCACCAGCTCCATTGCCCTTCTATGCTCCAGCACTTCAAAGTCTTTCTTGTAGTGAGGGGCCCAAAAGGGAACCCAGTATTGGAGGTGTGGCCTCACCAGTTCTGAGTACAGAGGGACAATAACTGCCCTGGTCCTGCTGGCCACACTATTTCTGATACAAGCCAGGATGCCCTTGGACTTTTTGTCCACCTGGGCACACATTGGCTCATGTTCAGCCAGCTGTTGACCAACACCTGCAGGTTCTTTTTCACCAGGCAGCTTTCCAAACACTTCCCCAAGCCTATAGCACTGCATGAGGTTGTCGTGACCCAAGTGCAGGACTCAGCACTTCACCTTGTTGAACCTCGTACCACTGGCCTTGGCCCATTGATCCATCTTGTCCAGATCACTCTGTAGAGCCTTCCTACCCTCCAGCAGAGATCAACATTCCTGCCCAACATGGTGTGACCTGCAAACTAACTGACAGTGCACTCGATGCCCTCATCCAGGTCACAGATAATGACAGTAAACAAAACTGGCCCCAACACTAAGCCCTGGAGAATGGGGGTCACAGCTAGTGACCAGACACCAGCTGGATGTAAACTCCATTCACCACTACTCTCTGGGCCTGGACATCCAGCCAGCTTTATATACATCGAAGAGTGCACCCATCCAAGCCATGAGCAGCCAGTTTCTCCAGGAGACTGCCATGAGAAACAGTGTCAAAGGCTTTACTAAACTCCACACAGACATATCCACAGCCTTTCCCTCATCTATAAAGTGAGTCACCTTGTTGTATTCATTCCCATGGCAAAACACATATCCTCTTTCCAACTTCCAAACCTTTCACCCATGCCTATGATAAGCAAATACAGTACCCTTTATCAACAGTTATCATCTCTCTTTTTCCAGTGCTTTGTTTTCTGTTCAAATTTGCTTCATTCCCTGTGCAATCTCTCTTCAGGCTATTTTCTTCCTAGCCTTAAAAAATGCCATCAAAGGACTTTTCTCATTTCATCTATTCAATAGGCCTTAACACTGGGCATGAGAAGAGTGTGTACCTGGTGTGGAAAATTTATACCTAGGACCTAGTTATCTAGAGAGCTTCTTATACTTCATTATCATGTAGTGACTCAAAAAGACATGCCATGTGGTTTATTGCCTGAATAGGAAATTTGTGAGGTATCTTTTTGCCTTTTCATCAGTTCTACATCTGCAGGTTTACACTTCCTATCAGGAATTTTATAGATTTTGTTTTGATGCTGTGTCACAGAAGCATAGAATCATCAAGGTCGGAAGAGACCTTTAAGATCATCAAGACCAACTGTTAACCTGCAACTCTGCTGTAACCCCTAAACCCTAAACCATATCTTCCAGACCCAGATGCCTCTTATACACTTTTAGGAATGGTGACTCCATTAGGAGATCAGTACTCACCTGTTGTATTCTTCTAGCTCCTCCTCATTTCTGGCCTTTAAATAATGTTAGAACACATAAAAGACATCAAATGTTTTGGAGGTTTTTTTACATGTAAACAATACTGAGTATTGAGCACAAGACAAAGCATCTGCATGTTAACCCCTCACTTTAGAGATGCCCTTACTAAGAAAGCCAACATTCCCAAGCATCAGAAAACAAGTTTTGGCTCAGAAAACCAGCTGAGAAGAACTGAGTGAAAGTGGATCACACTGAGCAGCCCCAGCCACCTCCAAATCTCTGAGAGGCTCAAGGTGAGACAAGTCACAAAGTTTGAGATTCATTTATAGCCTTCTGTAACAACAAGTTTTGCAATTGTTATTAATAATAATAATATACTTCTTTTTGCCTTGTACCTTTTATGCTTTTCATAGCAGGATCTGTGATAACTTATGGCACTTCATAAATTATTATGTCCCTGGTAACATCCAAAGATGTGAGTGAACAGGGATTTACTAGGGACCAAGCTGGCAGAGCAGTGTAGCTCATGCTCAGAAAAAGGTTGTCTCTAGAGTCTATATTCATTAAATGCCTTAGAGTTTGCAAGAAACTACAAGTCTGAGGAAGAGACTTTGTGGCAGAGTGGATGTAAACAAAGCCAGTATTGTTGATGGTTTGTGTTCCTTGTGATTCTACAAGTCTGCAAGTCCATAATCTCACAGTTGGGCCAAAAAATGTGAAAATGTTATATTGTACACACATTCTGCAACAAATACAACAAATCATAGCAGAACCCAGACAAAAAAAATAGCCCTTTTCTTATTCCCACTCAGTGGATATCTTTATCAAATGAATTTACTATAATGCTATACTCACAGAAATTTCCATGCATTGCTCTGGGACACATTGTGACATTTGGGTGAGTAGCTCAGATACAATTTACAGAATAAACCCTGCTGTAGAACATAGTTGTACTGGATCATACTGGAGGTGTCTCCAGCAACAGCTGTGTGCTGTGTGCTGCAACCACAACTTTAAGAGAGACAAGAACGTAATATTCTAATTTAAACAACAAAGTGCAGTAAAACATAGTGCTGACATGTTTTAGCTGACAGGAGCTCTGTCCACTACTCAAACCACAGCAGGCTTTATCTGTAGAAGCGCCTTGCACTAGGTGTGCCAACACCTGTTTCTCAGATGTGTCGAGAGTCAGTAGCAAAGCCTCAAGATGGCATTGGCTGTATGAAAGAATGAGAATCCTTCTGCAGGTTCTGCAGTCCTAGGTTAACAACTCATCAGCATGAAAGTACAATGAGAAATCATTCACCACAGTGAGAAAAGATCCAGAATAAATGCTCTCTTGGATCCCCATGAAAATGATGGCAGAAGCATAAGGAGAAGGATGTGTTTAGCATGTCCCATCTGAGTATTTGTTCCGGGTACTGACAGAAGGGCTAAGAGATTGGCCAAAAGCACATTCATCATCATCAGATCTCAGGGAAGTTTGGTACTGAGCCAAAACCAAGCTGTGCCATCTGAAAGACAGAAAAGATCATGATTTTGACATCTTATAATTTGGCTAGTTTTGAACAGATCTACATCGTTCCCACAAAAAGCATTTTCTTGACTCCAAGACTATACCGCTGCCAAATTTCAAAGCCTAGCTGAAAACCATGGAGAAATGCAAACTTGTTGAAGAAAATTAATGTCATTTTAATGTGGTTGAAAGCATTAGGCAACCTAGAGATAAGGGGAACTCATACCACCCCTGTGTTGTAGTTCAGCTGTTTATAAAACAACACAGAGATCCTTAGACAGTAAAGTTAGACTTCCTCTTCATAGGCATTGTATATGTTTTTTTCAGAGCTGCTGCCCTGTTATATATTAGGATAGACTTCTTCATGCATCTTGTGCAGCAGTGGAAAACACAGTTTGAAGGCAGGGTAAAAGGCTAGATACTCATACTGTTTAAAGCTCAGGGATGAAACTCATTTAAGTCAAAAACACTTTGCTCTCAGATAGTTAATAGCAAGCAAATCAGGCAATGCAGAGGGAATTTGCAGTGAAAAGGATCCCTTTCAGTCTATATTTCATGGTTCTCTTTAAGGAGGGGTCCCCTCTTTTCTTTTATTTTTAAATCAATGTCTTTTATAGCAGTCATTGTACTCCCTGTCCCCCCCACTGAAACGACAGGATGGGTTTCAGTTTATCCCAGTGGGAGCCCAGCAGTCTGGAAGCCAAGTGGTGGGATATCTTTGTAACTGCTTGGCAATTCCAATCAAGACAAAGGTTCTCCAGCAGGTTAGAAAGATGGATTCAACGACTACAGGGTCAAAACGAACCAACAAACATTGGCCAAATTAATCCCCTGGTATAAGCTATTTATTGTGCATTAGTATGATACAAACGAGAATGGATCTGGTACCTGATGTCTGGCACTTCTGTCTTGAAAGAATTCTGACCTGATTTTCAGAGGTACCCACAGTTCCTCCTGACTACTGTGGGGGAGGCAGTCACCCAGCACTCCCAAAAAGCTGGCCAGTGATTAACTGTAAATTTTCCCACAGTACAAGATGCCTTTTAAAATGCCTTCTAAGGTATTTTTTAATCCTTTCAGATTTATCAAATATGTAAAGAACTTCTTTGCGGGAAAAAACCAACAAACATGCAAATTTGACTATTTAGCTGCTCTGTTAAGTGGAAAAAGTAAACAAAAAAACAAAATGGTATATTATTACTGAGGTTTCTAGCTCTTTCTGTACACATATTAAGTACTTGTGTGGGGTGGGGAAGGGAGAGGGGAAGGGGTCACACCCAGTACTTCATTTTTCCTCAAGCATGACCTGTTTTTTGGTTTTTATGACCAGAGGGGAAAAAATATTGGCATAACCTGAACCAAATATGCACCTGTGCTTTGCTGCGGCTCTGTGCCATTCCCTCTTTGAAATGACCAGGTCTTTAGTTGTGGTTATGTTGGTCAAAAATTTCTGAATTCAAATACTTAGATCTTCTAGGCTTCAAGACAGTTTCTTATGGTCCATTGAAGCCACTGTGTAAAATAGTTGTATCCAAGCTATGGAAAGATTTCAGTCCCAGTACACCTGTTACTGACAAATGAGTCACAGAAGCTGAGGAGGGATATTGGTTTAAATACTTACTGGACCTAATGCATTACAATTAAAACATTCATCATCGCTAACATACAGAATGTTGTACATTTACTAATAACTCGCTGAGTACTTTTTAAATTTCTTTTGCCACACCACAGCTGCATAAAAAATGCTAAACTTTTCTTGGGATATTGATTCAGTTCTTTTCTTAAGCAATAATGGAATTTCTTCTATTTCCCCAGTACTTCCTCTTTATTTCTTTGTGCACTGAAGTAATCATTTAGTTAACAGAAATTAATATGATTCCAGCAACAGTACTCATTAGAAAACTACTAGCCCAGAGCCAGAAGAGGGAGCCTAGAGAGCAAAACATTCTTATTTGCTTGCCACTAACTTCTAGGCTGTGCTGTTGTGTTTGGGAGGGGTTTTTTTTGGTTTTGTTTTCTGTTTTGGTTTGGTTGGGGTTTTTTTAATAATTGTTCCACAATAGAACTGCTTAGGCACATAGAAATGGGGATAATAAGAATTGTCCTCCTCAAGTTTCTCTGCTATACAAAATATCATCAGAGAGTAGAATGCATTGACCTTTGATCATTGGATTTGGAGAAGACACAGAGAAGACACAGTGCAAAGTTCAGCCTTTTATTTTGGATATCAACCACTCCACTCATCATAATTTCACCTTCTCTTTTAGATGCTGGCAGGGAATATAAAGCATTTCTACTAATAATATTCATTTTCCCTAGTCTCAGCTCCAAACCCTTATTACAGTGTGGGGTTTTTCTCTCCCTTCTTGTCCTTTTCCTTATAATGGCCACTTAGAGAAATGAGGGAGGGTCCTCCCCAGTGCCATGTTTGCTTAGCTGTCCCTGTAGTGTTTCATATGGGTTGCAGGGATCACTCTTGTAACAAGCACGATTCTCCTGTGGTCTCCAGTCAGAGAGAGGAATTCCCTCAGCTCCTCTGGATTCCATCAGAGCCACACACAATGCCCTGTAGCTGTATTTGTGGCTCCAGAGCCACAGACTCTGTATTATTTTGTGTGGTGGGAGTCAGTGTTCCCTTTTAAGAAACAAGTATCTTTAAACTAGATCTGAAGTTCACTAAAATCAGTTTTCCCTGTGTCTTGAGACCATTACTTCAATATCAATTAATCATGAAGAAGTAGAGGGAAAGAAGCAGCTGGTAAAATCCATGCTGAATCCTTGATTCACAGAAGTGAGATGAACTTTTCTAAGTCCTGTCAGAAAACAAGAAGAAATTCTTTCTTTTCATTCACTTCTTTTCATGAATAAATGCTGCAGGTTAGCTGGAGAGGTTGTGGAGTTTCCATCCTTGGAGATATTCAGAAGCCATCTGGGCATGTCCCAGAAAACTGGCTCTAAGTGACCCTGCTTGAGCAGAGAGGGTGGAATAGATGACTTCCAAAGGTACCTTCCAACCCCAACCATTCTATGATTCTCTGAATACAGTAAGAACCAACTTCAGTTTGTAGACATAATTTAAATTTAATTGAAATGAAAAGGTAATTACTAGTTTCTTCTCCACCTATGCTGGTTTATGGTTTTTGCTATACTGAAAAATGTGTTCAACCTTCTCTTGCTTTTTGTTTTGTTTTAGCTTCTCTGCTTCTTATTTTTCTTAGATATCAGATCACAGAATGCAGCAGCATTTCAGGACAAAAGGGGCTGAGAAAGAGTCAGGCCCAACTATAAAGCAAGACTCACCTGGAGAATAGCTTCTTTCCCAAGCTGATCACAGAATGTGTTAATAACTTCAACAGTAATTCAGATGCTCAAGGAAACTGACCTCATGGTCAAATACAAATTTTTTGCATTTCCTAAGCTGTGTGTTTTAAATTATTACAATACTTTGCAATATCATCAAGTTTTGCAAGACTGTCTCTCATCACCCACCATTATCCTGTAAGTTTCACTGAAAAAAGCCTGATTGAAGGAATTTGTTTTGTGAAAGTCTAATTTCTATGCCACTGACAAAAGGCTTGAATTGTGGGCCCTGTTGTTTAAAGGCTCTACTTTGATAAAGCCTGTTTCAATGAAAAATATCTACAAAAAGAAAATTATGCCAAACCTAATTCACACAGGTTATTGTAATTCACACTTTTTATAGAAATGGGTACAAATCAGAAGATGTTCCCCTCTTACATTAAACGGAGCCAACTTTTGAGTTGTACTCATTCCAATTCTTATTGCAGATGGTGGAGCTGCCTAAAATGTAGACAATACAGATTTTTGCCCATAGAGTGCTGATATTCAGCTACCTTTTTTGGCACACTTTGAAGCAAAATATTTTTTCTGTTTTGTAATATTAATCTCCTACCCCTGGATAAAACAAACACAAAGAGAATGGAGAGTCCTAGAAAGCATTTCAAAAGGTAGTTAGTGGAACTAGGAGTTAAAATCAAACCTTTGATAAGAAACAAAACATGCTGATTTAAAAGAATGTTCAATATAATAGCATATTTCCTATAATTCATAATCCCTACTTCCTTGAGCTGAAAGTATTCCTTTACCTTTTATAATTCTCATTCTCCCTCTTGGGTTCTTGAAAGAAGATACCTTGTATCATTATTTCCCTGTAATTAAAATCAGAAGTGGCCCAGAATCGAGAGATCCCTGAAAGGGCAAGGGAACAGAACACTATGGAAGGCTTTAGACACAGGATCCAGAGGCTACTCCAAATAACCTAGTTGTAGACCTTTAAAAAAATTTAATTTTAAGAGTTATAACCAGGCAGCTTTTCTTCAAGCTGTGTATTGTCTGTGCTGAAAGATTTTCAGTCTGAAGCCATTCATAACATTTTGTTTGTACTGGGAAAATTATAAGACTCCTTAATATTTTAATCTTTTAAAATTTCAAATGGCCCAACTTCCCTTAAATCTCCTAAGCACTGACTTATTACTGATACTTCTGGTATCAGGACTTTGTGTCCATCACCTGATTATACAGTTCCAAGCTAAACTGCTCTGGTTGATTTCCTCTTTTAAATCCTACAGCTTATTCACCCCCCAAAACATGGACTAATTGCTTTTAACCACCACCACTCCCTCCAACTTGGAGGGCACAGGGCATTCATGGTGGTTTTTTTGGTTAGGCACAGTTCCTTTGAGGAAAGGCACATTCCCCTACACCAAAGAGAACATTCATCTCACCGGCCTTTGGTAATCAAAAATATAGGTGTTGCATTTAGAAAAGCATGGATACTTATAGTATGAGTCATCTTGCCTCAAAGTAGAGAGTTAAAAGCAGTAGTGTGAGTAATTCTCTGGAAGTGCCTAGCCTCTAGCAACTACAGAGGGAAAATAGCTTGTTTGTTTGGAGTAGCTGCCTAAATTTTAGATAGCTAGAATCTGGGAATATGGACCTCTCCATAGTATCTGACTACTGCATGTCTTTCAGAGTAGCTACATAAGCAGAAAGCTCCTACCGGACAATAATGTGCAACTAGAGGAAACATTTTGAAGGTGCCTCTGCCTGATGAAAATGGTCTTTGCTAGCATGACAGGGAATGACCAACTCTGAGCGTGCAGCTGGAACATCTGCAGAACCGTGGCAAATTCCTTGCTGACTTGTGTATCTCCTGTGCTAGAACACATCTTAGAGATCTGTTTTTACTCCTTTACATATAAAAATGCTTATTTAATTCAAAATGATGTTTATTTTTTTACATTTTCAAAATACAAATGGGGAAACTGAAGTTTAGGGAAGATAAGTTTGTATTTTTCCTCCCTTTCAGTTATTTTTATGCATTTCTAAAACCTATTTCAATTAATTAGGACTGCCATATATTTCTGAGGCAACAAGAAAGGTCTAGGCTCTGACTACAGTGGACTTCAACAGAGCTAACAGGAACCTGGCTATCCACATCCATTTTTTCTCATATGTTTATCCATGGATTCAGCTTTTGCAGTTACAGGCTTTTAAATACTATAATGCAGATCTCCAGTGATACTGCTTCCAGTTGGCAGACAGACAGTAATTTGCCCAACTTCTGTATTCCAAATGTCTGAGCTGGTACAGATATACTGCAGGAGCCTTTATTAGGTTTCTTTTGCTGCCAAGTAAAATGCTGAATTCAGAGTAACCTTGTTCATTTGCTTTAAAATTATAATTTTACAGATTTATTGCAATGGGTAGATTTGGCAACAACTCACATAAATATCATCCTTTTGAGGAGCAATGTATATTTTCCTTTCTGCTAAAAGACTGAACAAGTAAATAAAAATCAGGTTCCAAATATCCACATATATGCACGAAAACATGAAGGCTCTTCATGTCAGTAATTTTTGTCCATCTTTTAGTCCCATGAAGGGCATTTAGAAAATCCACCTTGTAGTTTCTTCTTTTTAAGTTTGTACATTGGTTACTACTCTGCTGCAAAAAGGCAGTTGTGTGTTTAATCTGATGTGTGGCACTGACAGCTTACTTTGCTGAGTCAAATTTCTTGTTGTGTAGCTGATAAGCAATAACCACAGCTACTGGTTTCGTTCCTATGTTTTTTTCTGTGATGAAGAGTTAAGTGTTGATAAAACAATACTGAACAGTGAGACTACTGCAGCGCTCTTCAATTTCCATCTTTTTAATTTCCTCCTTTGGATGATGAGCACCAAAAATTTCACTGATGGATAATAGTGAAATTAGTCTGTAATCTTTACCCTCAGATCTCTTTCTTTTGGTGCATGAATAAGTTTCCAACGCATTATGGAGATAAAAAACATGACTTTGGAAGCAGGAGCCTCAAGTTAGACATCTAAATAATAGACCTGTTTTTTAAAATCTTTAGAGTCCTTGAAAGCCTCTGAGTTCCCAGCAGCTCCCCTGGAAGCTCATGCAAGCTGCTGGATGGACTTTTGAAAACCAGACATCCCATTTGCATGCTTTTCTCCCTCAAACCTTAAATAGTTTTTTTAGAGGAGCTGTCACATCCCATACAAAAAAGCTGTCGCTTTTAATGCATCCTGGTGTCTGTAGTTTTCCAGTCAGCTCTGTGCCTTCTTCCCTTTTTATGGTGGTTTCTACTTGGGAAAAAAAAAAAAAAAAGGATTTAAACATCATAACTATAAATGCAAATAACCCCATTAATTAACTGTTGGTTCAGTCCTAAGAGAAGCTGTGCCTCTTTTGGTGGTGCAAGAGCCTTGAACTTTCTATGCCTCCAGTGAATGGGAGTTCAGCTCCTCCTTGTAGTCTGAGACTCCCCTGAGCACAATTTTGTGGCAGGCTGAACCCAAATTCTTCAAGAATGATTCCTTTTACTCTAGTGCGTCATTACTGAGCCCTGTATAAAGTGAAAGACTCTTTGACATACACAAGTACCCTTTCCTTTCCTCTTCATCACTCAGAAAGCAGCTTTACTTGTCATTATACTGTAGGTTCTGATACTTAGGGGCAATTTGTGGGGGATGAGAAAGTATTCCATGCCCAGGAAAGCACGTACATGTGCTAGAGAAATGTTAAAACAGCAACAAGAGATGACTAAGAATGCAAGAGAGGAGGGCATGGCTCTATTAGTAATACTTATATTCAACAAGCCTAGTATACAGCAAAGTGGTAAAATGGGGGGATGGGTGTGCATGGCCAGGGGAGGAAGGGCGCAACACAGTGTCTGTGGCCTCACTGCCTGCTTTGCCTATGCCAGCAGAGAGGCACAGCTGCTGGCAGAAAGGGGGTGTGATGGCACTGCTGGGAGCCATGCCGGCCACTCGTGCCTCTGTCTCTCCCTCTGCTTCCCTCCTGCAGTGGCAGCTGGATCCAGGTCAACTCTGCAGAGTCGTGTCCTAGCCCATCCCTTAGCCCTGCCACTCCCTTTTCTGCAGCAGGAACAGCCTGCTCATGGACCAAGGTGGCAAAATTCGGGTTTTCCTCCATTGTCTCTGCCTTCCACTGGTCTTTTCACCTCCATTTTCCTATCCTTAAATTTGATGCAATGTCTTTACTGAGTTTAGCGTTCTTCAGGGCTTCAAAATGTCTTTATAGAGTACACTACAGTTAGGTATGAACAATCATTGCCTGGCCCTCAAAACTCACTGCATCTCTACCTAAAACTCCCAATCTATGAGTTTTTAGGTGTTTCCAAGTTCTTCCTAATTCAGAAGTGGAATCAAGTTTTTAATTTACAGCACTGGAGGAAAACATTGATCTTCTACTGCTTCCTCAAGCATAGTATGGCCAAGAGAAGATGTCAGGGAATGCATCCTTTGGTGATGCAAAGCATGGTAAGAAAATCATCTGGCATGTGATCGCAACCTTTTACACTGGTTTTAGAACAGCAAAGAAAAGGACTCACACTTTCCTAAGGAGACTGAAGCCGATAGAAGGAACCTTGACAGAAGCAGTATTTTCTCTGGTGCCACATGACTTATTTTTTTCCATTTAGGCATGGTTTCAAGAGAAAAGCCAGTCCTGTGCAGCATGTTTGCATTTTAGCTACCGCGTGCTTGTGCAGTGCATTAAAAAAAGTGAAAATTGCAACAAGATCCTTATCTTGCAATAGAATCCTTTGAATCATTAGTCTCTGATAAACAGTGGTCTAAAGCACTGGGAAAGTACTCTATACAATAAATACAGGAACACCTTTAGTTTTCAACTGCAACAATCTGGTTTTCTCTGAATGGCAGGTGTTATGACAAAGCTGTTACTTGTAACCATTAAGAGCTTTCGAGAACTGTGGAAACAATATATAAACATATACTTGGATAGGAACCAGTATAACTTCTGACTTCAGATAGACTTATGAGAAGTCTATTGTTCTTCATAGATTTTTTTAAATTACTGTCTTAACTTTTTTGCTACATTACTACTGGACACTTCTGAAAACATTTGTATCCCCAAATGCAGAAACCTGAATTACTGAATTCAGTGTCCTTCAGTTTAAGCAACAGAGAGTGGGGGTTTTCTGGACTGTGATTGTAAATCCGGACATCCAAATTCCTTGCAAGTTACATTTTGATGCACTAGCCTTTCCTGGAACGGAGCCATATATAAGAATAAACTGAAATGTTCAGTCATAGATTTAATATGGAGAGGTTCACTTCTGAATGGTGCCAAAGGGTAGAGCTGGTCACTGTTTTCAGTTTAGACATGAAAACAGATCAAGGAAGTTTAATCAGTGAAACAGAGCGACTTAGATTTCAGTAAGAGCTGCTCTTACAGAAATAGTGGACAGACTGGACGAAGCAGGCTGCATGCACCTATCTCCTTTATTGGCTTCTGTTCTTGCTTTTGGTTTGTTTTTTTCCCTTAGTACTTAGAAAATATGTGCAGTAAATTATTACATGGCAAAGATTTCAGGAAATACAAAAGTAATACAATAACTGTCTTAGTTGGGTGTTAGAAATCTCAGAAGTGTATCTAAGCTGTACTGTGGTGAGGAACCCCAGTAAGACACTGGGTTCTGTTTCTCCATCCTGGTGGGAAGGTGCCGCAGGTCCTGTCCAGTCCAGAATTCTGAGTTTACCTTTCGGGGCACAGACAATAGGGAAAGTGAAGAGTGAGCTGTACACACCCTGGTCTTGCCCTGACACGGAGTAATGCAGCACTCCCAGGTCTCTTAACACAGAAGGAACCCAAGTATTGAATACGATTTTGTTCATAACTTTGTCGTTTATTAATTCTGATTTTAATACATATACATTATCACAAAATATGAAATTATGAAGCTTCACCCTCAGGTAATTATCTTGGCTTTTAATGTCATGTCTTCTTAATACCTGGTGAGGATTTGTCAGCAATGTTAAATCTTGTTCTGAGAAAAATATGTGAGCTGTGTGTGTACATGCATGTGTGCCTATATACACCCACGCTTGAAAGGTGATGCAATTTCTCATTAAAGTTTGCGATATTCTTAGCTAGGAAGAGGCAAATAATGTTTTTACTTCACTTTCATATATAATGCGTAGGACCCTTCACAACCTTAACCCGGTGGAACATGGAAAAGGGAATCACATTAGCAGTGGCTGGTACACACACATTTTCTTATTTGCTCTGCTTTATGTACTAGTAGCAAAGGCAAGGCTTTGAACTTTAACTGTGGGGGATTAATCCCTAGTTCTAGGTATCAGACAATTTCCTTCATCTTGAAAGTGTAATAGGAAAGCAAGAAACCTGTAGTACCATGTTTATACTATTCTCCTAGGCATTGGAGCTAAATCCAATTGTCAGCTGGTCACTAGTGGTGTTGCCCAAGGCTCAGTACTGGGGCTGGTCCTATTTAACATCTTTATTGATGATCTGGATGTAGGAATTGAATGCACCCTCAGCAAATTTGACAACACTAAGTTGGGTGGGAGTGTCAATCTGCCCGAGGGTAGGAAAGCTCTAGGGAGAGACCCAGACTGACCTGATCAATGGGCTGAGGACAACTGCATGAAGCTCAAGGCAAAGTGCTGGTCCTGCACTTGGGACACAACAACCCCAAGCAGCACCACAGTCTGGGGAAGGAGTGGCTCAAGTGTTGTTCATCAGAAAGGGACTTGGGAGTGCTGGTGGACAGTGGCTCAATATGAGCCAACAGTGTGCACAGGTGGTCCAGAAGGATCAAGAATAGTGTAGCCAGCAAGACCAGGGAAGTGATCCTCCCCTTGTACTCAGTACTGATGAGTCCACAGCTTGAGTACTGTGTTCAGTTTTGGGCCCCTCACTTTAAAAAGGATGTTGAGGCGCTGGAGCTAGTCCAGTGAAGGGCAACGAGGTTCATGAAAGGCCTAGAACACATGTCGTATGAGGGAGGGCTGAGGGAATTGGATTTATTTAGCCTTGAGAAGAGGTGGCTCAGGGGTGACCTTCATGGCTCTCTGCGACTACCTGAAAGGGGCTGTAGAGAGGTCTCTTCTGCATGCTAGCAGTGAGAGGACTAGAGTCATAAGTCATAAGACTAGAGTCAGTCATAAGCTGAGGCAGGGGAAATTCAGATTAGATGTTAGGAAAAAATTTTTTACTGTTAGAGTGGTCACGCATTGGAATAGATTGCCCAGGGAGGTGGTGGAGTCACCATCCCTGAAAGTGTTTAAGAGGCATCTGGATCTGGCGCTAGAGGATATGGTTTAGGGTTTAGGGGTTCCAGCAGAGTGGCAGGTTAATGGTTGGACTCAATGATCTTAGAGGTCTCCTCCATCCTTGATGATTCTATGATACATTATTAACCACTGTCAGGGACTACACAAACAGCTCTTTGTTCTGACCCAGTATAGATGTTCTTTCTTCTTATTATTATTATTTAAATTGGCTGTTGCCATTATCTGGTACCTGAAATCCCATGTTTACATTGTTTGCTTATTATACAAATTAGAATTGTGACATCCTGACATCAATGTTGGCTTTAAGTAACTACAGCACATTGTTTGCACAAGGTATGAAAACAAGAAACGAATTTTCTAAAGCAGCATAAGGAGAGTATCTCTTGATGAAGGCCAGGCTACACACTCAGAACTGACCATCCTATTACAGTGGTCGTACAAGTAGGGAATATTGGCAGACATCCATGGTACATAATCTACTGCACACTTATGTTTTATAGTAGCTTTCTGGTACGTGTGGATAATAAACATCTCATGGATCTATGAATCTGGAATGTCTCTAAAATGAGATAGCGCATGCTCAGCATTAGTTTCCCAAGTCTTTTTCATACTGTAGTATTACATTACATTTACCAAACAGATTAAACTGTATTGCAGCCTTAAGGGATACATTGTTCCAGTGGACAAGCAAGAGCATTTATGCAAGGAATATTGATAGATTTTAACAGAAGTTACGTGTGTAAATCAATGTGCAATGAGATCACATACTTTAGAGAATACCTGTAGAAGTGCTTTTATCCTGAAAATACAGCTGCCCGCTATTTATAAAAATCTAATTTTCATTTAAAAGAGTAGACAGCAACATTTTATGGACACTGTTATCTACATGACTTCAGCATGCACTGTGTTTTGTGTCTGCTCTAGAAATATTGAGGTCTAACCAAATATCCAGTATAATTAAATCAATAACAGCTAAAATTTGGATTCAATTACACTGTATTTCTAGGTCTCTGTCATGGACAACATTCAAGAATTGTTTACCAGAAGATGTCAGTCCCTGCCCTGTGGCACTAGGGTGAGATGAAGAATTCACAACAGCTTCCATTCCACTCCAAAAAAACAACTATTCCTTCAACATTGTATAAGTTGAAGAGATAAGAAGATATTCATAAAGACAAGAATAATATAGTCATTTTTTTATGCAGTGTAACATATATAATGCATAAAAATATATCTTTATCTTATAGAGTTTCCAACTTCAAGTGCCTGGTCATTTTAGATGATGTGATAGGTAAGCATATTGGCATCACTTACCAATATTGACAGCATTGTGCTTGTCATTTATGACAGTTTACATATAAGCATCATCACTGGATGCCAAATACAGGTAAATTATATTGGCTGGTATAATTTGTTGTCATTACTACCAATTTTGATTGCTCTTAAAGTTTTGCCTTCCTTCTTATCCCAGCTTTCTAATCCATGTAATTGTGTAAGGCAGAATAAGTTTTTTCCTTTCCAAATCATTGCAATGTATTTACCAGCTAACTGGGATAAAATAGAGATGGGTGCACTGATGTGACACTGTAGACAGAGTGATCAGTATGAAACACTTGCTATGAAATGTTAGAGAACAGTTAGCTACAGGGTCTCCATGTCCCCAGTGCTTTTCCAAACATATAAAACTACTTTCTTATCCAGAAAGTTATGCATTCTGTCACAGCTGTTGTTGATGATTATATACTATTACTGTGTTTGTACTCAGGAATGGTTCATAATCAGAAACGCATACAGCTAGATAGGAGATGATCTCAGAATGACCTAGTCCATTCCAGTTATCTGGAGCAGAATTAGAACATTCCCAAAACATGGGGTTGCCTGGCCCTGTGCTAGAATACTTGTGCTTAACTATATACTTGTCTTTAGAAAGTGTTTCTTAATGCCTAACATATATCTGTTCTGCAAATTAAGCCAATTGTTTCTGATACAGATCAATAAACAGATCTGATAGACCCACATAAATCAGTTGATGATACAATATAATTCTCCGTTATGTCTGCATAATAAAACACAGCTCCCTGTTGCAGCTGCTGCATGGCAGCCATTCCTTATCCCCTCCATCACTGGACTGATAGGACACAATGCTGCTTTGGTGCTTTGGGAGCTGCTGGGAGCAGTTGTACACTCTTCTTTTTTTTTTTTCTGCAGTCAAATGCTACATCATTTCAACTTAATTTTCATTACATTTACTTTTACTGACAGACACCAGAGATTGTATATGGTCATATTTCTATTTGGGGTTTTTTGGCTAAATATTCATTAATTTACAGTGACATCATACTTTGGGCATGTTCCTATCTCATACACGTTTTTTTCTAGCAAGCTATGAAAAATGTTACTGCATTTTTCATTAAGCAGAAGCAAATAAGCCATTTCTCTCCAAAATGTGACGATACAGATGGCATGCTGGAGTTCTGGGTGAACTGGCAATTTCCAGTTCAAATTTACCTAATTACCAAGTGCAACACTGAAAAGGCTTACTGGTCACCCACCACATAGATGCCACGTGGGCTCTGGGATAAGGCAGGTTCTTCATGACAGCAGGAAGCCCACAACTGGAAGGTGTTTAAGAACTTGGTCCATGCATTATCTGCATTCAAAGTCTGCTCACTTTCTGTGAAATACTGACAGAAGAAAAATGCATAAAATCTTGGTTTAGTCACTGTTACTAACAGACAAGAACATGTTTACTTGGGAGCAGATCGGCTTAGTAACATCCTGTTTTCTGTGTCCAACTTTCCTGATCACAGCTACACTCTAAAATAAGTCATAGTCATGAGTCATTAATTTTTAAACCTGAATGACACAAAAAGTTTAGGATTATGGTGTGCAAATCAAACAGTTTGTTCTTTGAAAGCTTCCACAGACATCAGTTTTCACAGCTAAAGATCTGTCTCTGCTTCTTTTCTACACTGAAAAGAAAACAGAGATTAAGAATAAGCACTCTACAAAAGGTGTGAAGAAAGAAAGATATGGCCATGAAATTAATATATATGCAGAGATGTAAATACACTTATCTGAGCAGATGTAAAAGCCACTAAAACAAACAGAGCAGAAAGGAAGAGGGAAGACTCTTATCCATGCCAAATATTGCTGTAAAGAAGTGTAGAATATAATACCAACTATAAATGATTGCAAATTAGGAAAACACTCGGAAGTAAGACACAGGTCCCTTCTCTATCATGTCCCTCAATTCCTGGCTATTGCCAGCTCCAGGGTGGCTCATATTTCTGTCCCTATGAGCCCCATTTAAAAAAAAAATCCATATCTTAAGGCCAAGAGTGATACCCCTCAGCTCAGCACTCTGGGATGAAAGGAAGAGTGCCAGAAAGAGACCACAGATGGGAGATGGCATCAGCTTTTTGGAAGTATCACCTCACGCTGCATACTGTGCTGTCCCAGGATGAGCTGGCAGTGCCCATCTCAGCAGACACTGCTGGCTTGCTTCCCCACTGTCACTCCTGTTAGGGATTTAGATTACCTAGCACAGTGGCACAGCCCAGCTGCCAGCCCCATAGTGAAAAATGTACCACCAGGACCCCACTGCCTTGGACACCATCTGCAGCATGTGTGCCATGGTTTGTCTGCCCCTGTGCTAGATCATAGGATCAGGGCTTCAGAAGTCTCTGTCTTCTTGCTCTACTTTTTCCCTACTGATCTGCAGGGTGATTTTCAGTGAAGCTTTCCCCTTCCCTATCCTTCCATTTCCCTGGCTCTGCCTGCCAGCAGTTTGGTGCAGACTGCCTTTCAATATGATGCTGCATAGTGTGGAGTGCAAGAAAGGACTCAGTTCCTAGCTGAAGCTTCAGGGAATGATACAAATAGCAAGCTGTTTTCTTGACAGAAGGTATACATTTTGCCCTTGATCTTCCATTGCATGGCAATTCCCAAAAGTGAAGTTTCTGAAGAATGCCAGTGAAGTTCACTGCCACTTGCATTAAGAGCTGGATAGGAAAATACAGCTGATGGCTTCTCTCAGGTGCATTCACTGGAGTATAGAGACTGTTGGGGCAAACAGGCTTGTGGTAGTTGTAGGTATGCTTTTCACATGGCACATTTCTTGGCCACTCCTGCGACTGGTAATTACTAAACTATACACAAACAAACATGGGGAAATATGTGTATGCTTAAACACCTACCATTATGTTATGGTTCTTTGTACTAAGAAACAATAGCCCCACAGTATTGTGAATTACTGTAAAAACAGAAAGATACAAATTGTAAAACATTAAACTATCTGCTATAAACAAAGGCTCTGATAGACAGAAAAATAAACAATCATACTGTAATTGACTTAGATGCCTTAATCAGTGCCAATTATGCTGTGGCTGCACATGTTTTGCATGGGTTAGATAGTACTTTCTCTCACATGAATTAGTTAAAATACTCTGTGAATGTTAATGACTTATTTTTCTGTAAATATATTAGATTTTTTAATGTGTTCCTGTTCAACTAAGAAGTTACATGTGATATATATTTTCATATTTCACATTGGAATTAATTCTTAGTGTTCAGTTACATCATCTTTCTCATTATGCCTATGCTTCAATAAAAGCAGCTTTAAAATATTTAGTATATATTTATGGTCCCTTTTCACACAGCTATGACACAGCTAATGATAGGTGAGAATAATTATTTCCCAAGTTTGGTATTAGATGTGATATCTGAAATATCTTTTCAGGAATAATCTTCTATGCAGTATAATTACTACTTTTTGCTTATAAAACCTCTTTTTGGCTTGCTAAAGGGAACTTCTAAAAAGTTATAATTTATGCCAACATTTTAAACAAAATTCTGTCTACCACAGGTTCTAAATATTCATACTCACAACAGTTGACCGATGTATCTCTACTACAACAATAGTTGGTCTCTCATCAGTTCTGGTGTTTCCTTGAGGATAAATGCCTGGCAAAATTGGTCAAAAATTGATTAAAATCATCTTAGCTGAGATTGAAGATGCAAGTCAACCAACAAAACCCGGCAATAACACCATAATAAAAGAAAACTATTTTCCAAAAGCTTTATGAAAATCTGCTCTTTGAAATTGAAGTTTCATGTTGTTTTGCAGAACACTTTTTTAAAGATCAAACCGTGAATCCCCAGCAGAACCTCAGCTGTTCCCGAAACACAGATAAAATATACAAAGCAAAACAATACACTGTGTCTCATCCTTTCTGAAAGTCTTAGTCTATTCATCGTGATTCTTGGTATTGCCCACCACCACCAGCTTATTTTAATCAACTGCTTTATACTCATTCTGGTAATTGCTTGTTATCCATTTCCACCCCACTGACTTATTCATTATTTCCAGCAAAACATTACAGACCTCATTTTATGAAAATCATTTGTACACAGGATATAACATATTTTTTTTCAGTTTTAATGGAGTTTGATTGCAGTTTAATTCAAATTTTAATACTACATTAGAATTTTCCTTTTTAAAATTCATTTCAGTATAAGTGGATTCTTTTTTTCACTGTGATTTTAAAGAAATACTAGAATTAAAAACAACAGGACTGAAAAATATTGAAAAACATAATTTCACAAACAAAACTTTGATGTAAAATCAGAAAATTATGATGTAGAAAGAAATTTCTTCCTCTTTCCATACACACTCCCAAATTTTTGTTTTTCCAGAACAAAAAATACTTCAGAATTACATAAGTGTATAAATAGCTACAAATGGTAGGCAGAATTCATTTCATAACAATATTTAATAAGCTTCTTAAAACATTAATTTCTAAAAATAGCTGTAAATTTCTAAAAATTAAGACATTGTAAATTATAAAAGAAGTAAGGGATTTCTTAATTTCTGTATGGGGAAACTTCTGTTATTGATAAAAAATAAAAGCATACTTAGCTCTTCTAAATCAGAAATGTTAAGAGTAGCATGTTGTGTTCATGAACACAAAAGATTAAACATTTTTAAAGGTTTCTATGAAAAGAAAAAAAATCTTTTACTTGAAGTGTATTTTTTGAGGATTTATAACTATTCTAAAATGCATATTGATTGAAACATCTCCTTGACTTCAAATTTTAAAACAAATGTAGTAGATTTTATATTTTCACAGAACTCTGACAATTCAGGTAAGTAATTTCAGCCTCTACAACAAATTATTTGTAATGTCATGTGTTTTAGCTGGCATTTATATTTAATCATGTTTGGAAATTTCTTCCTGAAATCACTAAGCTTATATATAAAGAAAATTGAGAAAATTGGTTTAGGTAATTTTAGATGTTTGTCTAGCTTCTTTGAACTCTGTACTTTGGGAGACAGGGCAGCTGCACTACCTGATCTTTAGATGGAGGGAAAGAAAAAAAAGTCACATCATTTTTTGGAAAAGCCCCTGAAAAAATCCCGAGGAGCATATAAAGCCACATTAACTATGTGACACTTCTATGTTATAATTTCATTCATTTTGACAGCATGAGCATATAATCTCCCATGGCAATCTCCACTGACATCACCACACGGAAAGGCAGATAGAGCACCTTCAAAGGACAGAACCATTACATACACCTCCCCAAAATATTGAGAGAATATGAGGTGAAAGGGTGATCCTGTGATGAATACCGTTTAGCAGGAGAATGATAAATCAGCACATTTGAGCATAGAGGTAAATGTCAGGGGATTGCAGAAATCTTTCCACATTCATCCTGAATATGAGGCTGCACATTTATCTGGCCAAAGGAGTCAGTGCCCCTCAGCCCTTCCTTGGGAACAGCACAGCTAACAGATCCCGACGGGAGTTTAAAGATCCAGAGATCTTCAGGGGAAGACAGCAACCAAAGCTTCACTTCTCTCTCCCAAAAGTGAAGCCTTTTGCATGTAAAGTGAGACAGGACCTGAGGAGGGTTCTGTGTACCAAGCCTGTTACAGCTGCCTAAATACTAGGGAAAACAAAGGAGAGGAAAGGAGAGGCAAGGAGAGGAAAGGAGAAAAAAGGAGAGGAAAGGAAAGGCGTTTAAGAAATGCATTGTTGTTACAAAACAGAAGAACAAAGGGATGTAGTGTATGCACATATGAACCTTGAAATGTGATGTGATTTATCACATCTTTTTAAAAGACATATTTGATCTGTGTATTTGAATCTGCAACACTTTCACATTTAAAGGTTATGGGGTTTGCTGTTAAATTCAGAATATTTTCCTGAGAAATCATGGACTTTAGAAGTTGATGAGGAATTTCTGTGATTTAAACTAAAATATGAGCATAAATTAAGTTCTTCAAAGTCTGCATGATCTCCTGCAAACAATCACATGCCACTGGCCTTTTCCTTGAAGGCACGAATGCTACCAGCTCCCTCTTTTCTCTGGGGGAAATAAGAGGTCTCCCTTCTGCCCTCAGCCAGTTTCCCTTCAGGGGCCACCCCAGGTGCTGCTTCTAAACCTCTCAGAAATAGGAAGGGCACGTGGAATTTCTGGGGTCAGTTTTGAAGGAAAACAAATTTTAAGCTATAGGATTTCATATATGTTGAATAGCACCATGAGCCCACATAAATTATGTGCTTCCTTCTGATATTGTTTGTACAGTATTAAATATTTATTTTTTTGTTATTCTATACCAGTGTATAATACCAAGTCCTAGACATACACTTTTTGAATTATAAACCCACTTAGGTAAATTACATTTTCCACTGTATAAGGGGATTTGGGTCCATCCCCTCCCAGTTAAACCACTATAAGAGATGATTCTGAAGCTGGACCCTAAGCATCCTTGAGGTCCAGAAGAGTATGTGCTAGAGGGTACCAGCTAGGAGAACTGAGAATTAGACAGTGTGTTTTTTCCCATGGAGACAGAATAGATTGATACCGGGTTTGTGATTATTTCTTTCTCTAGTAAATTTCACTATCGGTAGGAATCCGCTCCGTACAAAATGCTCTTTGTACCGGAGAGCAGGCTGCGTGTGCACCCAGCTCCTCTGCACACCCTGCCTGCCGCAGCCCCCTGCCCACCCCGTCCCTCTCCAGCTGCAATCCTGGCGGGGCAAAGACTTTGCTCTGCGTGTGCGTGTGAGTTCTTCACCAACGAAGTTTCTTGATGCTTCCCGAAAGCATTCATGGGCGCTTACTTCCTGCCGGAGCTCTGCGCACTCTTGTGAATGGAAAGTAGCAAGAAAAAAAAAAAAAAGCACAGAAGAATCTGCGGTTTTCGGGAGA
>NW_008676330.1:0-618 GCF_000695815.1 Acanthisitta chloris
GTGATAACAACTATGGGGAGGTGCCTGAGCTGAAAGAGGGCCCGGGTGTTGCTGCTGTTTTTGTGTTGCTGTGCTGGATGGAATGGAACTCCTGTGTGAACTTAAGTTGAAAGAACTGTGAAAAGACTGTGACCTGCTGGTGAGCCCATGATGAAGCAGAGACCCACCTGCAGCCTATGATGTGGACTATACTAATGATGGACTCAAGCAGAAACCCCACGCCTTGTTGCTAGCCAGGCTGGGAACAAGGGGAACAGTTCGTTGCACTGTTACACCAGATAACCTGGTCCAAAAGGACCAGGGATGGAGATTATAATGGATGTGCCTTTAAACTGTTTAAGCCACGATTTGAGTTGTTTGTTACAGGAATTACTATAATACAGCAGGAACCATGTGAACCAACGGAGGAGAAGCCTGACAAGAAGCAGTGTAAGTGCAGCAGTGATGTGACCTAAGCTGGCTTTGGTGCTCAGTAACTCCAAGCAACACACTACCTCTTCTGTCCTGAGTGACCACCAGAACAGATGGAACCTGAAGTCATGAACTAGATGCATTCAGCAGACATTCTGTGGACATTTTGCAGGAGTGGTCCATGGACTTAGGGAATAGTATCGGGGT
>NW_008676330.1:929-1655 GCF_000695815.1 Acanthisitta chloris
GTACCCCTTGTCACGGCTGCCGTCAGTTCGGCAGGCCTCTGTATTACGCCGGAGAAGGTTCAAAAAATAGCCCCGTGGAAGTATTTGGGTTGGTGCATCAAGGCTCAGACTGTCACTCCTCAGCCGTTACAAATACAGAACAACATTCAAAATCTGCATGATATGCAAAAATTGTTGGGGACAATTAATTGGGTCTGATCACTGTTAGGAATTTCTAATGCGGACTTAGGTTCTCTGTTCAAACTGCTTAAAGGAGACACTGACTTGCACTCTCCTCGCAGTCTTAGCCCTGAAGCTGTTGAGTCGTTGCAAAAGGTTGCTGCAGCAATTAGTTCCAGACAGGCACATCGATGGATTCCCGAATTACCTTTTTATCTAATAATTTTGAACTCCGCTCGGCAACCCCATGCGCTGATATTTCAATGGGAACTTCAGAAGTCAGTCCCACTCTTAATTCTTGAGTGGATTTTTTTGTCAAATCAGACTACAAAACCAATTCTGGCATAGCATAAGATGTTTGCAATCTTAATAATTAAAGCCAGACAACGCTTGTTAGTGCTAGCAGGGGTAGATTTTGTTTGCATTTGCTTACCTGTGACTGATATGTATTTTCAATGGCTTTATCAACAATCAGACACCTTTGTTATGGCATTAGCAGGTTACACAGGACAACTCACGTCCCACCCACCTTCGCATAAACTGTTTAATACTGACTTTCGCTTGACC
>NW_008676330.1:1748-4399 GCF_000695815.1 Acanthisitta chloris
ACGCCCAGCGTGGACGATGGGACTCACACATAAAAGCCGTTCCCGGGTCTCCACAAATAGTGGAACTGTCTGCAGTTGTTCAAGCTTTTTGAAAGTGGTCCACACCACTTAACCTGATCACTGACTCAGCTTATGTTGCAGGAATTGTTGAGCGAGCTGAAGCATCTGTATTACGTGATATCTCGCATTCTGAACTATTTGCTTTATTACAGGAACTCATCTTCCTCTTGGACTCTTGCCCTCATCCCTATTTTGTTATGCATGTCAGGTCACACACTTCATTACCAGGTTTTATTGCAGAAGGGAATCGATGAGCTGATTTGCTGATGTTACCAGTGCAAGTATTACCAGATAGCACAAGTGTTTAACTGTAAGCTGTTTTTTCTGTATTAACCAATGAATATGTACACTCTTTGTCTTTGGTAGCCAATCAGTATAAGACATGCTTAGCCGAAATTAGTATAAGTTTGTACACGACAGCCTAATAAACTGACATTTTGCTTGCATCAAGCTGCGTCCCGTCTCTCAATCGCGGCAAGCTACCATGGAAATGGCAATGGAAAATTAGAGAAAAAGCTAGAAGTTCCATCTAACTATGGGTATTCCTTTCTTCTCAGGAGAATTTTAAAATTCATTTGGCTTATTCACTTTCATCATCCGTAAGATTTTAAAATGTATATAAATTTCTGTTGCTCCCCAATTCTGCATCTTCCCCAAGCTGGGCAACATGTTGTCCATCACATTTCAGCCAGGCTAATGCTGGCTAACTAATGCTGGATAAACTTCTGCAGGCAGCATGCCTCATATTGCAGGTGGTGCAGAGGGGCCTGAGACTAGCATTCCTAGTGTTGGTCCATGCAGTCTTTATGGGTATGTGAAGTGGAATTACCCTGGAGTATATGAAAATGATGAGAGACTTCATATTAAAAGCAAAGGGACTACATATGAAGTCTTGGTTGCTGAGTAATCATTATCTGCTAGTATCATGTTCAAAATCTGTCCAGAAAAAGTTTATTCCTACTGTTATTTTATGGTTTGAGCCTCAAAACGTTTGGTAGCAATGGTATTCCAGGAAAGGAAAGGAAAAGCGTTCCTAAATTTACTAATCCATCATGCTACCTTCCTGCAAAGCAGTGCCTCCTGCAGGCACTGTCTCTGGACACATACCCAGGTGGTATGAAAATATTTGTCCAAAATGTACTCAGTAGATCCTGCAAATAATCTTCCAAGAACTAGGTAATTACTGGAACGTATGTTCTTGTGTACCTCAGGAGACAGGGGATAAAAGGAGGTAAAAAGATTATTTGAACTCGTTAGGTAAAACTTGTCATTTTCACATTAATTGTCATTCCAGCCTGTTTCCCTGTAACTATCTCTAGGGGTTCTGGCAGTTTCAAAATCTCAAACTGAATACTCCACTGTCTGAATCTCTCTTAAAATGCAGTAGTATTGGTACCTAGTGTGAACAGAAGTTAGCTGTTGGCTGACTGCTATCATCCTGATGATCATACTTTCTCCTTTACAACTTCATGTGAGAGGAATCCACAGGAAGGTTTCATATCACCTGTTGTATGTTGTTTTCACAGCTGACAAGTCATTATTCTCAATCATGTGCAAGGCGTTGTACAGTATGGGACCCAAAAATATTCTGGCAAGTGAAAGAATATGTTGCAAATGCCTTTACATAGATGAAGTCATTTGTGCTGGTTATTCTTTGTGCTTTTATGGCAAAACTTAATCCTGTTCTGTCTTTTTTTCATTAAAAGCCCCAGATTGCCTGTATCAACCTCTGTAGTATTTGCATTAATTCTGCAACTCTGTAACATGAGTAGAGCTGCTATAGTAGCACTCAAACTTGAAGAAGCTTGAAATCACTGAAAATCTGGTGTGGTAAGATATATACATGAGTAAACGTGTTTCCAGTGTTAACAAAGTCTTGGCAATAAAAGTTTATGCTTAATAGGTAACATCTAACTCTGCTGCACACTCACGAGAAGACTGAAAGTCCTGCAGGCACCAAACAGCATCCGTGTTTCTGTGGTAGCAGGAGTCCCTACAGAGCAATAGAATGCAGTTAGACCCACATGTGTTGCAAACAGTGAGTCTCACTGTGATATTTACATGTAACTTAGGCATGTGGTTTTTTCTGACTTTGTATTTGCATTGGAAGGAAATGGTTGAGAAGCATGCTGTGGTAGAAGGCAGGACGGCTGTGGTCTAACTGCCCTCAGCTTATCACCCATTCTCATCACAGCCCACCTCCTCCAAGTCACTTGTGACTGGTTCAGTTTATAGGGTTTTTCCATTAAACAACCAAAGCTTCCTGCAAACAAATGCCCAGCACCCAGAAGCCTTAGAAATCCACTTGTCTTCTTATTTGGGCTAAATAAATAAGAATTCAAAACTTAGTGTGAACAGTATATGTCTTTATAAAGAAACTTCATGGACCTGTCAGCTGTTGTAAGATGTAAGGCCTGAAACCAAGAGAAGCCCCAGAAACTGAGGGGATAGTTATGCTCAGCATGGTTTAGGGTTGCATGTAGGCAGAGGGTTTTTTTGTGCAAACCCCCTACAAAGCTGCATTTTCTCTCTGTTTTTCTGCACGGCAGGGACAACATCTTTTCTGTGTAGGAGACACAACAAGTGGGTTT
>NW_008676331.1:0-5171 GCF_000695815.1 Acanthisitta chloris
CCCACCTGGGATTCGAATCCATGATCCCCAGTTCTGGATGTTGATGTCTTCTCCATGAGGCCACTGGGTCACCCAGTCACTGAGCCCAACTGGGACCCACCTTGACCCCAAGCTGGGAGATGAGCCCTGGTTAGAGCCTTGTGTGGAGTGTCAGGTGCCTTAGGGAGGACATGGAATGGTCTTGAGAACCTTGGGGGGGTCCCTGAGGCTCTGAGGGGTGGACTGGATGATCTTTCCATTCCCTTCCAACCCATTCCAAGTTTTTATGGTGCCCATTGGAGCTGGAAAAACATCCTTCAAGACCAGGTTTGTCAGGACTTGGAGCAACCTGTGGAAGGTGCAACTGGATGTTCTCTACATTCCCTTCCGACCCATTCCATGTTTTTATGGTGCCCATTGGAGCTGGAACAACATCCTCCAAGGTCAGATTGGACAAGGCCTGGAGCAACCTGTGGAAGATGCAACTGGATGTTCTCTACATTCCCTTCCGACCCATTCCATGTTTTTATGGTGCCCATTGGAGCTGGAAAAACATCCTTCAAGACCAGGTTTGTCAGGACTTGGAGCAACCTGTGGAAGGTGCAACTGGATGATTTTTAAAGTCCTTCCAACCCATTCCATGTTTTTATGGTGCCCATTGGAGCTGGAACAACCTCCTCCAAGGTCAGGTTGGACAAGGCTTGGAGTAACCTGTGGAAGGTGCAACTGGATGATTTTTAAAGTCCTTCCAACCCATTCCATGTTTTTATGGTGCCCATTGGAGCTGGGAACAACCTCCTTCCCCATCCTTTCCTGGGCAGGTTGGTCAGGGCTTGGAGTAACCTGTGGAAGGTGCAACTGGATGATTTTTAAAGTCAACCCAACCCAACCCAGTCCATGTTTTTATGATGCCCATTGGAGCTGGAACAACATCCTTCAAGGTCAGATTGGACAAGACTTGGAGTAACCTGTGGAAGGTGCAACTGGATGATTTTTTAAGTCCTTCCAACCCAACCCATTCCATGTTTTTATGGTGCCTAACAGGGAACAACCTCCTTCCCCATCCTCCCTGGGCAGCTGGAGAAGTCCCTAAGGGAGGAATATTTCCCCTCCATCCCCACCTGAGCCATTCTCATGGGGAAAATTAGGTTGTCCAGCCAGAACACTTGGTCACCATCCCTGGAAAGCTCCATCTGGGAGCTCTGAGGGTGTTGGCTCCGCGTCGTCCTGGTTTCCTGGGCAGGGTGGGGGTGGCTCAGGGCAGGATAATTGCTAAGTCCCTTTAAAACCTGATCCCCGAGCTGTAATTCTGCTGTTGGCTGTAATCTGATCACACCAGAGGCCACTGAGCTCCTGCTCAGCTCGGGGAAACCACAAGGATTTTCCCACTAAGCCGAAATCTCAGACTGGGAAAGCTTCACTTAATCGTCTTTTCCCCTCTCGGGAACTGCAGATTTGGACAAGTAACTTTCCTGCTGGTTAGAGCAGCTCAGGCCAGAGGAGCCACAAGTGGCCCAAGGGTGGTGGCACCAGGCTTGGCTCCAGGGGAACTGGGATGTGCCAGGAGGTAGTTGGTGGCATCAAGGGTTGGCTTGGGTTGGGCAAAGCTGTGGCCACCAGAGTCAGAGCAAAGGTGGAACTCACCTTGGCAGGTTTGGGGTGTTCAGGAGCAGTTTCTCCTCCTCATCAGCTCAGGTGTTGCTCCTGGATGTGCAATCCAACCAGTGTCATCTATCCATCCCTCCATCCATCCCTCCATCCATCCATCCATCCATCCATCCCTCCATCCATCCATCCATCCATCCCTCCCTCCCTCCCTCCCTTCCTCCATCCATCCTCCATCCATCCATCCATCCATCCCTCCCTCCATCCATCCATCCATCCAACCTCCAGTTCAACCACCCAACACCTTCCAGTTCATCCACTCAACTTCTTCCAGTCTATTCACCCAAATTCTTCCAGTTCATCCACTCAACACCCTCCACTTCATCCACTCAACACTCTCCACCCAATCCAGTTCAACCACCCAACACCTTCCAGTTCATCCACTCAACTTCTTCCAGTCTATTCACCCAAATTCTTCCAGTTCATCCACTCAACACCCTCCACTTCATCCACTCAACACTCTCCACCCAACACCCTCCAATTCATCCACTCAACACTCTCCACCCAACACCCTCCAATTCATCCACTCAACACTCTCCACCCAACACCCTCCAATTCATCCACCCAAAGTCTTCCAGTTCATCGACCCAATGTCCTTCACTTATTCCACCCAACACCCTCCAGTTCATCCACCCAACACCCTCCAGTTCATCCACCCACCACCCTCCAGTTCATCCACCCAACACCTTCCAGTTCATCCACCCAACACCCTCCAGTTCATCCACCCACCGCCCTCCAGTTCATCCACCCAACACCTTCCAGTTCATCCACCCAACACCCTCCAGTTCATCCACCCACCGCCCTCCAGTTCATCCACCCAACACCTTCCAGTTCATCCACCCAACACCCTCCAGTTCATCCACCCACCGCCCTCCAGTTCATCCACCCAACACCTTCCAGTTCATCCACCCAACACCCTCCAGTTCACTCACCCAACACTCTCCATCCATCCACCCAAATCCTGAGCAGGTTGCCCAGAGCAGCTGTGACTGCTCCACCCCTGGGAATGTTCCAGACCAGTTTGGATGTGGCTTGGAGCATCCTGGGCTGGGGGAAGGTGTCCCAGCCCATGGCAGTGGGTGGAATGGGATGAGCTTTAAGATCCTTCCAACCCAACCCATTCTGGGATTCTCTGTTCCCCTCCAGCCCAGGTCCTTAGAGGATGGGACCAGGTGATGCCACAGCACAGGAGCTCCATCCCATGGGATGTGCCATGGGAATGAACCCTGGGAGAAACTCCTGACCATCCTCAGCACACCCAGGCTGGGTCAGCCTTGATCTTCCTAGGGTTGTTCCTCACCTGATGTGCTCCCACCACACTCCTGTACCCCCAGGCCAGGACCCCCAGGGGCTGGAGGATTCCCTGCCTGGGCTCCTGGAGTTCATCCACCCAACACCCTCCAGTTCATCCACCCAACACCTTCCAGTTCATCCACCCAACACCCTCCAGTTCATCCACCCAACACCTTCCAGTTCATCCACCCAACACCCTCCAGTTCATCCACCCAACACCTTCCAGTTCATCCACCCAACACCCTCCAGTTCATCCACCCAACACCTTCCAGTTCATCCACCCAACACCCTCCAGTTCATCCACCCAACACCTTCCAGTTCATCCACCCAACATCCTCCAGTTCACTCACCCAACACTCTCCATCCATCCACCCAAATCCTGAGCAGGTTGCCCAGAGCAGCTGTGACTGCTCCACCCCTGGGAATGTTCCAGACCAGTTTGGATGTGGCTTGGAGCATCCTGGGCTGGGGGAAGGTGTCCCAGCCCATGGCAGTGGGTGGAATGGGATGAGCTTTAAGATCCTTCCAACCCAACCCATTCTGGGATTCTCTGTTCCCCTCCAGCCCAGGTCCTTAGAGGATGGGACCAGGTGATGCCACAGCACAGGAGCTCCATCCCATGGGATGTGCCATGGGAATGAACCCTGGGAGAAACTCCTGACCATCCTCAGCACACCCAGGCTGGGTCAGCCTTGATCTTCCTAGGGTTGTTCCTCACCTGATGTGCTCCCACCACACTCCTGTACCCCCAGGCCAGGACCCCCAGGGGCTGGAGGATTCCCTGTCTGGGCTCCTGGTGGCTGGAGGAGCTCTCTGTGTCCATAAATCCCAAGCTCCCTAAGCTCTGCCTCGTTCCAGATCCGCCTCAAATCTGTTTACAAAGCTGCCCAGAGTGTTTGCACAGCAGGACCAGTCCAGGGGATTAGGGAAACACTTCCCTGGCATCTGCTCCAGCCAGAACAGCTTCCCTCACCTCGGGGCCACCACAGCTCCCCCAGCATTCCCAGGATGGGGCACCAGCATCCTTACTGGTTCCAAGGATGCTGTGTCCTCCTGGCACAGGGTCCTGCTGGTGCTGGAGCAGCTCATGGTGTCACCCAGGGCTGGTGTGAGTTGGCTGAGCCCCAGAGGAGCTCAGAGGGACAGTCACAGAGCTGGGAGAGGTGTCAGCCCTTCCTTGGATTCTGGGGAGTCTTGGGATCCATCCAGCCACAGCTTCCCTCACCTTGGGGCCATCCCAACATTCCCAGGATGGGACACCAGGGAACAGATGGTTCAAGGGTGTTCTGTGTCCTCCTGGCACCCAGAGGGATCTCAGTGCTGGCACAGGGTCCTGCTGGTGCTGGAGCAGTTCATGGTGTCACCCTGGGATGGGAATTGTGTCCTGGAAAACTGCCAAAGAATGGGACCAGGAACCATCCCACAGGACATTACTGGGGTGGGAATTATGTCCTGGAAAGCCACCAAGATCCAGGATAATGAATCATCCCATGGGAGGCTGCTGGAGAGGGAATTATGTCCTGGAAAATCACCGAGGACTGGGACTATAAACCATCCCATGGGAGGCTGTTGGGGTGGGAATTATGTCCTGGAAAATCACCAAGGACTGGGAATGTGAACCATCCCATGGGAGGCTGTTGAGGTGGGAATTGTGTCCTGGAAAATCACCAAGAGCTTGGACTATGAACCATCCCATGGGAGGCTGTTGAGGTGGGAATTGTGTCCTGGAAAATCACCAAGAGCTTGGACTATGAACCATCCCATGGGAGGCTGTTGAGGTGGGAATTGTGTCCTGGAAAATCACCAAGAGCTTGGACTATGAACCATCCCATGGGAGGCTGTTGAGGTGGGAATTGTGTCCTGGAAAATCACCAAGAGCTTGGACTATGAACCATCCCATGGGAGGCTGTTGGGGTGGGAACTGTGTCCTGGAAAATCACCAAGGACTGGGAATGTGAACTATCCCATGGGAGGCTGCTGGGGTGGGAATTGTGTCCTGGAAAATCACTGAGATCCAGGATAATGAACTATCCCATTGGAGGCTGTTTGGTAGGGAATTGTGTCCTGGAAAACCACCAAGGCCTGGGAATAAACCCCAAATCAGACAGTGCTGGGCTGGGCCTGACCCTATTCACCCCATCCCATTCCCAGCACTGGGAGATCCCTGAGAGATCCCTTGGAGCACACAGAGGTTTCCTCCTCTGCTATGAGCTGGGATTGTTCAGCCTGGAGAA
>NW_008676332.1:0-4571 GCF_000695815.1 Acanthisitta chloris
GCATCTGCCCCAGCTCATGTGACCCAGAGAAACGGGGAAGATGCCCAAGGACACTGTGCAGAATGCAGAGCTCAGATATGCCCACTCCTCCATAGGGATCTCTCCCACCATCCTAACCTCTTTCAGGCGATGCTCCTTCTCTGTCACGATGTGCTGGATCATCATGGCCACTGAGTAGACCCAGGAGATCACCATGCACAGGGGCATCATGTGCTCGATGACAAAGAGGAAGCTAGTGGGGGAGAGAAAGTGAAGGGAGAGCTGGATGGTGGCACTGCTGCAGACTCAGTGAGACCATGGGGCACAGGGCCAAGGAGGGGCTCTCCCACTGCTCAGGGACAACCAGCCTCCAACCCAGCAACTCCTTAGTGCCTGAAAGAGCTTCTCCAGTGAGCAGAGTGGACAATCCACTGTGCTGACTTGCAGGCCCAGGTAGCAGCTGCCTGCTTGGCCTAGGGTCCTGCCCACCCTGGTGGGGATGGGGCCCTCTCCACCCTCCTGCCTGGGAGCACTGGTGGCTCTAGGACTTCTTGAGGTGCTGCCTCCAGACCACTTCGATCCATAACCACTGACAGACCCACATGTCATCCCTTTACCTTCCCCCACTTCCTGAGCCCGGGGTCCAAGGAACTGGGCTTAACTGGTTGCTCATCATTTCCAATGTCATCAGTCTCTTTCAGGGCCCCCAAACTTGTCCCCTTTTCTTAGCTAAAGTATCCTGTCCTGCAAAGGGGAAGCAGCAAGGTGCTGCAGCTGGGTGTTACTCACTCGTCCCGGGTATAACATGGGTATGGGAACATCTGCACATAGTTGCCAGGCTCCACCACATCATGGCCAACAAATGTGTTGATCAGGGCACGCTCCATCATGTCTGCAGAGGAGGAGAGGCCAGGTTGAGCAGGCAGGGGCCAGGGATGTGGGCAGCTCTGGCAGAGTGCTGACGCTCACCTTGGATCCAGACGAAGCCGTACAGGAAGTAGAAGCGGCCGCCAGTGTTGGGGCCAGGCCGCCAGTACGCCCGACGGATCTCATTGGTCTTCTCCGTGAAACTGGAGTTCTGCCGGATCTTGTACATGACGTGGGCGGGCAGTGAGCCATCCCTGTTGGTCTGGAAGATGACGCCTGCAGGCAGCAGGAGAGGCAAAGAGTGCACAAGGGAACAGCCACATCAGCCCACAGAGACGGGGAGGGACGAGGAGGGTTTCAGTCTGTCTTGGTCAAAGGCTCCATGAGGGCTGCCATGGATAAGGATGGCGGGCATGGCCCTGGGATGTGAGGGCATGTGGACAGCAGGCAGTGGGAGAGCCAGGACAGCAGCAGAATGCTGAACCAAGCAGCACTAGGCCCAGGGCAGGGGATGAGCACTGTGAGATGCTTGGCCCACTCACCCACCCAACGCATGCACCACAGGAGCTGCGTCCCAAAGCCAGTGGCTCCAGGGCACAGCTGGAGGAGGACATGGCTTCAGGGACCCCTACGAAGTGGCTGGTTCCCAGGGACATACTGGCAAAGACAGTGACGTTGTCCTGGTAGGCCTGGTTCAGTGTGTAGTTGACAATGCTCTCCTCATCGGGGAAGCCTTTGAAGATGTCCACGCTGACCTGGTTGGGGTGATTCAGAGAATCACTAAGGTTGGAAAAGTCCTCTTAACATCACTGAGTCCAACCATTAACCCAAGCACTGTCAAGCCCAGCACTAAACCATGTCCCCCAGGTGCCAAATTCACATGTTTTTTGAACACTTACAGGGATGGTACCACTGCCCTGGGCAGGCTGTGCCAATGCCTGACCACCATTTCAGTGAAGAAATGTTTCCTAATATCCAATCTAAACCTCCCCTGGCACAGCTCGAGGTTGTGTCGTCTTGTCCTGTCACTAGTTCCCTAGGAGCAGAGCCCGACCTCACCTGCTATGACCTTTCAGGCAGTCGTAGAGAGTGAGAAGGTCCCCTCTGAGCCTCCTAGTCTCCAGGCTGAGCCTCCCCAGCTCCCTCAACTGCTCATCAGACTCTTACTCCAAACCCTTCCCTGGCTCCATTGCCCTTCTCTGCTCTGGACACAGCAGACCAGTGAGACCCCACAGCCCCAGATGGGTCTAGAACACAAACCCTGCACACAATACAGCACATGCCACTCAGAGCCACCCCCCAGCCCCTGAACTCAACAGTGTGTGGGCACCTCCACCCTTCACACGTATCCCAGAGCTTCCAACACTGCAGAACCCACCACCTCTGCCAGGGCTCACATCCCACGGCCTTAAGGAGGACCAGTGAGACCCCACAGCCCCAGATGGGTCTAGAACACAAACCCTGCACACAATACAGCACATGCCACTCAGAGCCACCCCCCAGCCCCTGAACTCAACAGTGTGTGGGCACCTCCACCCTTCACACGTATCCCAGAGCTTCCAACACTGCAGAACCCACCACCTCTGCCAGGGCTCACATCCCACGGCCTTAAGGAGGTCTGAGTGGATCTAACCCTTTTCAGCCCCACAGAGCCTGTCTGTGCGTGGTTCCACATTCCCACAAGTGGGCACCACCTCACCTTGGCCATGAAGCGAACCCAGCCACAGGCAGCATTGTCGATGGTGTCCAGCTGCTGGAGCAGGACACTGGCATTCGGCAGGGAGAAGTTGCCATTGAGGAAGTTGTGGAGAACATCACTGTCAGAGACATTCAGGACCTCTGGGTGCTTGTGGAGGTCAGCAGTAAACTGAGAAAGAGGGAGAAGTTGGGGTATGCCCAGCCTCTCACATCAGTGTCCTCCCCATGGACACAGGCAGGACCCAAAGCTCCTCCTGGGGATGGGGGACAGTGTGCACCCTGTGCAGGGATCCAGACTTGTCCCCACAAGAGCAAGGTGGGCACCCAGGAGCACCTCATGAAGAAGCCACAGGGTACTCTGGGGGCAGGACACCCCTCCACCGCCAGGGCAGTAAATCCTAGGCAGGCTCGATTCCCACCACACTGTCCTACCTGCTGAAGCCAGCGGATGCGCCTCTGCAGCCTGCCCTCCTCTAGGTAGGCTCTGATCTCAGGGGAGATGTTCAGCCACGCCTTGGCATAGTGGGTGACATTGCCCACAAAGGCAAAGGTCTCATTGGCCTGTGGGCAGTGGGGAAGGTCACACAGCAGGCAGAGGCAGGGGCCTCCTGCTCTTCAGAATGGCTAGTAGCCCTGGAGGTACCTGCCCACCTCCCATGGGCATCCTTACCCCAGCAAGGGCCAGGGCAGTCAGTCTCTTCCCCCCAGCTCAGCCAATCTGTGGAGTGGAGCTGGTGGAAGAGGCAGGACAGGGGTCCCAGCCTCTATACCCTCACCTTCAGGATGACCTTGTCCACTTCAGTGCCCACAGGTGCATACAGGATTTTGGGGTTGCTGGTCATCAGATGGACAAGGAGGCCCAGGTTCCGCTGCTCCTTGCTGGTGAAGCCCAGTGAGCTCATGTTGCCCTGCTTCAGCGCCTCAGGCTCGATGGTCCTGCAAAGCAGGCTCAGGCTGTCCACTCTGCTCCAACCCCAGCACCTCTCACTGTAGGCAGCCCCCACCCCTGCCCGTGAGGGGACTTCACACCAACTCCCATGCTCATGCAGTGCTCCCCAGCACAGGGAGCATCCCTGGCTGCAGCACAGCACTTATCCTGCCTGCTCAGCAAGGGGTGACAGCCCTGGCCTAACCAGGGAGCATCCAGAGCCATCCCCCAGCACTCCTACCGGTTGTTGCCACAGAGGATGGGCTGCAGCCCAGCCCAGAGCTGCACGAATGCTGAGAACTGCCCTTGGGGGTTGTCGCTGCCGGCAGTGCTCCCCTCAGCACTCTCCTCCTCCTCTGCTGTGGTGTTCCCAGCCGTGGCATTGGCACTGGCCCAGCTGGTGCTGTTCGCAGTGGGTGGAGGGGCCTTGCTGGCACAGGCTCCCCTGGGCAGTAGCTTGGCCAGCGCTGAGAGGATGTCCACATCGCGGAGAACCTTCTCCATCTCCACCAGGTCCTCAAGGAGGGTGCGGAGGCGGTGCTGGGCGGCCGTGCTGTTCACCTCATCCAGCTTCAGCTGCAAGGACAAGTGGACAAGGCGTTACTCATTGCTGGGGCAACAGGGTCCTGCTCACCAGAACAGGGGGACAAATGGGGACCCCATGCAGTGGCAATGACACTTTCTTGTTAAAAGGTTGGAGCAGTGCCCAGGTAGGGTCCTGGACTCGTTGCTGTGCATCCATGGCTATCAGGCAGTGCGGAGACACCTTGGGGGATGCTGGGGACACCTAACCTCATCGGCGTCCAAGTGGGTGCTAGAGGGGGAGTCATCTGCGGTCCCAACATGGAGCAGGGTAGGGGGTGCTCATGTTGGGGAAAGGGGTAACCAAGAGAGGCCAGGCCACATAACAGAGTCCCCCTTCCAAAACATTCCCAGGTGAGTGTAAACCCTGCCCAGGACTCACCACTGTCACCAGCCCACCCCACCTGCCCAGCTCTCACCCTGCTGATGATCTTGGGGGTGTCCAGCTGCTCCCGGAGCTCGGTGGCCAGCTGGGCGAAGCGTTCCCGGCGGGCAGCATGGCTGCCATTGCAGGCCA
>NW_008676332.1:4638-4879 GCF_000695815.1 Acanthisitta chloris
CCCGGGCTCTGCTCACACGTCAGCTGCTCCAGCACTGGCCCCGTGAAGAGGACACCCTACAGGGCAGGCAGTTGTGGGAACAGTGCCATGGTGCCTGCCCTGGCAGAGCAGCCTAGGTCGCCCCGCGAGGTAGGTGCTCACCTCCATCTCGGTGATGAAGGCCTGGGGGCTGTCGGAGGCAGCAGGTGCCACAGCGGCACTGGCAAGGCCCAGGGCCTGGGACAGCATGCGGAGCAATGCC
>NW_008676332.1:4928-8175 GCF_000695815.1 Acanthisitta chloris
GCAGGCTCCTCCAGCTGCTGGGGAGGCTCTTCTGCAAGATGAAGAATGAGGATGGGTGGTGGGGTGGGGGCTCCCTGGATACCCATGTATGTCCCTAAACACAGGTAAAAAGCCCCACAGCATCCATGGTCTCCGTGGGGACGGGAAAAAAAGGGATGTGCAGATGGGGGGAGCATGGGTCCCCTGCACCCCAGCCACAAGGAGAGAACAATCTCCTCTGTTGCCTCCACAGCCACAGCCCAGGCAGTGCCATCCCCCTCTGCAATAGTAAACCACGGCACAGGCACCGCTGTGCCTCATAGCACTGGAGGAACTTGTGGCAGTTCCCAGGATGGACCCCAGCTGCTGCTCTGCCCCCTGACCAACCACAGCCCCTCTGCTGGGACAAGCACACCCGGATTGCCCTGTGGTAGGATATGGAGGGGACAAGAGGACAGGGTCTGCTCTACCACGTCCTACACACACACACACCACCGCTTCTCACCTCCAGCCATGTCATCTTCTCGCTGGGGTCAAACCCATCCCACAGGTCTTGCTCATGGGTCTCATCAGGTACCAAAGGAAAGGAACCGAAAAACAAGCGGTACACCTGCACCGAGACAGGAGCAGGGCTGCCAGGTGCGCTGGGAGCAGAGGCACCTGCTTGCCCAGCAACGCCCTGGCATGGGGTGGCACGACAGGATAAATCCCAGCTGGGTGCCTGCTGACCCCCACCCTGTGGGTCTGATGGTCAGGGCTCAGCCTGGGCCAGGACGTGGCTATTCACGGGGCAGCACAGACCCCTGCAAAGCCTGGCAATTACCCCCCTCCCCGTGGGTCATCACCCACCTCCCGCAGGTCGATGCTGGAGCCCAGGAGCAACTCGGCCGTGCTGTTGGGGAGGGACAGGTTCTGCATGAGGAAGCGCTGTAGTTCGCCCTGGTCCTTGGCTGCCCATGCCAGTGTGAAGCCAGACCCTGGCAAGGAGCAAGGTGGAGGGTCAGAGCAGTCCACCAGTATCAGGGACATGGCATGACCCCACAGCAGGCTTTGCCCAACACAGCGATGCGGGACAGTGGCAGGGCACTACCATACACCATCACATCACTGGTGCCAGGCAGGTGGGCATCTCTGTCCCTGCCCATGCAGGCAGCAGTGGTAGACAGGGCACAGCCCACCTGCTCGGCTACTGAAGTGAGTCTCCATGGAGCTGGTCTCGGGGCTGCTGAGGGCCTCCATGTGCCGGCGAAGCGATTCCAGCTCCTCCTCCAACCCTGGGTGCTGCGGGTCAAAGAGGCTGCTCTGCTCCACGGCCTCGCTGAGGTGCTCCAGGAGCTGCGTCACCCTGCAAGAGCCCAGCACCACCCTCGTTTCAGGGACAGAAAGGCAATGAGCCCCTCAGGCGCAGGGGGCAGCAGTGCTGCCTGAAACGGGGCATGACTGCCCTCGTCTGTGCACTGAATCCACTCTGACAGGGCACAGGGGAGCCCCAGCACCTCGAGGTGTCCCTAGGGGCTACCTCTGTCCTCCTCCCAGCATGGAGCACCCAGGGGAACAGGCTGAGTCGTTCCTTGCACCCTGAGGACACAGTGCTCTGCACCCAAGCACTTTGGGGGACACCAGCTTGTGCCTCATCCCCAGGGCGGCAGTGCCAGCATGGGAAGGGGCAGGCTGTGTGCAGGAGCATGCAGGAGGGTGCAGGCTGGGAGGGGAAGTGCGTGGTGAGGGCAGAACTCACGTGGAGTTGGAGTACTGCAGGAAGCCAAACTCATCACGCTGGCCGTCGGGGCACAGGGACTGCATGACGGGCAGGATCCCAGCAGAGGTGAGCGGGGCTGCCGTGTAGAAAGCTGGAGCCAGCAAGAGTGCAGCAGAGGCCAGGGAAGGTGTGGGCAGGAGGCAGGAGAGGCAGGGAGAGGGGAAGAGGCCACCAGAGAAACAGACACTCAGTTCAGAGAAGTGTGCACCAGGGTCTGGGAGCCCACAGGAGGCTGGCGGTCATGGTCAGAATTAGCAGCTTGCCCACTAGGGCTGTCCTGGCTGGTGACCCCATGGGGCTCCTGCTACCCTGGCTCTTGTCCCCACCCACTCCCCTCTGGGTGGCAGGTCTCTTGAGCCCCAGGACAATGCCAACTTCTGCTGCTTGTCCCCAGGACGGCCGCCAACCTCCTCAGGGCTCCCGGCCCCTCCTGTTAGTAACCTCAGAGTCACCGCTGGATCTCCAGAGGAAGAGAAGGAAGAATACAACAGGGAAAAAAAGAGTTTTCACCTGCAGCTCCCAGAGCACCCAGCCTCCCTCCGACCCAGCTGCCCCAACGTGCAGCTGCTGGAGATGGGTAGAAATGAAAACACAGAGGGAGAGATGGAAGAAACAAGGAGAGCAGAAACAAGGAGGGGCCAGTAAACCTTCCCCCCTCCGCCGGCACTGAGCCATTGTCCCTGCCACAACCTTTCCATGTCTTTCCCTGGGGCAGGGCAAGCCGAGAATAGCCCTGCCCGATGGGGACCAGAGGTTGTCACCAGGTAGTACCAGGCAGGGACCCTGCTCTCACCACCCCAGCCAGTGGCCCTGTGGTTAGAGGTGGATCAGTGCTGTTAGCACAGCCACGAACAGCAGGGGCTGGTGAAGATGGGCTTCTGGCAGGGAACAGGGACAGCCCAGGGCAGGGACAGGTGCAGCACAGGATGGGACAGCAGCCTTCTGGGGTGATGGAACCCACACTGGTGGCCATGATACAGTTGGTGACAGCATCAAGTGCATGGGTGGAATCTTCCTGGCCTCCAGGCTCCTAGCTGTGCCGAATCCAGCTTGATCCAGCCACAAGGGGCCAGGACAGGAACCTGGTGGTGGTGCTAGGGTGGGAGCTAGCCCCAGCCCCTTGGTGATTGGGCAAGACTGGGTGACCACAGGCCACCACATGGGTGACAGCACCCAGCAGGTTCCACCTCAGGAGGGAGGCAAGAAGGGGTAGGACAAGCTTCCACCTGGCCTGGAGAGCCCTCTGCAGTGCAGGAGGCTGCAAAGGCCACCAGCAGCACCTGGGGAGCCCAGCACCTGGCAGGGACACCACCACAGCCCGTCAGCTCCCAAGGAGAACAGGCAGGGGCCACACTGCACTGCCCAAGCTCATCTTCACCAGCGGCAGAGGAAGGCAAGGGGGTTACAGAGGTGTGGATTAGGCCAGAGTGATTTGATCAAAACCAGGCTCTTTGTCCCCAGACTACAAGGCCAGCACAGGCAGAGGAAGGGGGGGAGGCGCCCACCCAC
>NW_008676332.1:8190-8778 GCF_000695815.1 Acanthisitta chloris
GCATGGAGGACAGGCGGGCAGGGGAGGTGGTGGAAAAGAAAAAGAAAACATGAGCAAAAAAGAACAAAAAACCAAACCAAAAAAAATACACAACACAGAATGCACGTCAGCGCCGGGGCAGGAACCTGGGCAGTGCCCGCCACAGCCCGACCTGCTGGCAGCTGGGCTCTCCCTCGCCGGCACACACTGAAACACAGGCTCAAATCATCGTTACATAGGGTCACCACTGGTACCCAGCATCTCCCCCGGCCCCGCTGTGCCACCTGCGCCAGGGCACCCACCAAGGCAGGCATCCCACAGGCCCTGGTGAGCTGCAGCTCCACTCCTCCCAGCGGCACAGCCTGCAGGCACCAGAGACCAGAGCCCTGGCCAGAGCTCCAGCTGCATGTCTCCAGGAGTCCCCAGCTCAGGTCCCAGGAATCTGTTACCTTGCCAGGTCCCTGAGGCCCCCCACAGCCAGGTGCAGGGCTCCCCACAGGACATTTTCCCCTACACTGGGAAGCTCTTCCCAGAGCCACTCCAGCTGCTCTTCGAGTACTCAGGGGCACTGTGGCCGTCCCAGCACCATCCAGCTCCCCCTTCCCCACA
>NW_008676332.1:8814-9658 GCF_000695815.1 Acanthisitta chloris
GGCAGTCCCCCAGGTTGGGACAGCGTCTGCCACTCCAGCCCTTGGCTGCAGCCCCTGCCCAGTGCAACGTCCCCCCAGAGGCTGCTCTGGGTTGCTTTCCCCCCCCAGGCTGTCCCCAGGGGTCTGGAGCATCTCCCCAGAGCCTCAGGGTGCCTCCAGGGCCAGGGCTGCCCTAGGCACCACCTCGCTGGCACTCACCTTCCTTCACAGGGATGGTCGGCTTCTTCTGCCGCAGCCCCAGGAGGATGAAGAAGAGCACCAGGGGTATGAAGATCTCGAAAGCCAGCACCCACTGGGGATAACACAGAGCAGAGAGATTGGGATGTTTAGGGATAGAACTCCAGTACAGGGGAAGCACAGGCAGGACAGGGCTCCTTGGGCACTGGTGCAGTGTGGCACTGTACCCATGTATTGCAGGCGGCACTGTCAGCTCAGCCAGAGGCAACCGGGTTCCTGGGCACTCCAGGAGCCTGCTCCATCCTGCCTGGAGCCCTGCAGGACACGGGAGGGTGTACAGAAGTGTACAGATCCCTCGTCCAGCAGTGCAAACAAGGTGCTAGGGCTCAAGCCCAGCCTCAATGGGCCCCCACAACACAGGCTGCCCAGGGAGATGACCCCAAGTCTAGAAGGCTGGTGCCCTCACAGCCTGGAGCTGCCTGGTATGATGACCCCCCTGCCACTGCTAGGTCCTACCAGGCTCTGTAGCAGGGAGCACACCTTTGTTTCAGCCAGGCCCTGGCACCAGCTCCAGGTGCAACTGGAGGGTCCTGGCATCGCCTTCATGCCCTCCCAGAAGGCTACGGCTGCACAGGATTTCCACTGGCAGCATATGGTGAATCAGTGC
>NW_008676332.1:9748-12895 GCF_000695815.1 Acanthisitta chloris
GTTTCCACTGGCGGCATAGAGTGAATCAGTGCAAATCCCCAGGAATCCCTGGCTACAGCAGCTCGGGCAGCCCAGGCTGGGCTCCGTGCCCAGAGGCCCTGGGGATGGGCATCAGCACCTTCAGCCACCAGCAGCAGCGGGTACCCGGCACACTGCCAGTGCAGCTGCTGCTGCTTTGCACCGGGAGTGCCTGGACACGTCACGGCCCTGCTGGCCTCACTGCTGAGCTGGGGGGATCTACTGCAGGTGGGAAAACTGAGGCACAGGGTGAGGTGAGCTCACTCCAGAGCTGGATCAGACCCAAGGCTGGTGCTAAGACCCCAAAACCTGCTGCCACTGCAGGCAGGGCAGGGCCCAGCTCCACTGCTGGGAAGGTGCTTGCCACAGCACCCGTATCTCCACGAGGCTCCCACCTGTGCTCTTTCTGGCACCACCTATCCTAGGGACAGTCCCTGGTGTCACTGTTCCCGCACAAGCTGGGGGAGGTGGCAGGGGACACCCTGACCCACACTGCTGTCCCATGGCCCCTGTTCTGCTCTCCTTCCCGCCTGTTTATCAGGCACACAATGGGGCCTCTGTGCCCAGGCACAGGGGGAACTGTCCCCCCACACCCACGCCGGGCTGTACCAGGCTCCCATGGGGGCTGTCCTTGGTGGCAACTGCAGGAACCTGCTTGTTGTTATTCATTTTTTTTGACAGGGTCATTGACCTTTTGTTCATCTCCGTCCCCAGAGATGTCCCTCATCCCCATCCCCCCCTGCACTGCCTCATACCCCAGTGCTGAGGTAGGCTGTCCCACACCTTTGGCACCTCGAGTGGCATGGCAAATGGTAGACATGGCAGTAGACAGGTGCTCACCAACCGATGCCTTTGGGACTGATCCTGTCCCACTGGTTCTCAGGGCTGCCCCCACAGCGGCTTTCCAGGGGTGAGGAAGCCAGAGCTGCTCCACACTCCACAGTGCCTGCAGTGGGGGCCCCAGGGAACCTCAGCCCCTCAGAGAGGCACCCAGTAGGGACACCCAACACCAGCACAGCCTGGGGATGGTGGCATCTCTGCCCATGGGCACAGAACAGTGGGGGAGATTTTGGGATTGTGTGAGGAAGTGAGAAGGAGGGAAAGGCCAGAATGCAGGTGTCCAGGAAGGAAACACTTCCCAGCAGGTAGGAGAGGGCAAAGGAGTGGGGCCAGGGCCTGCCAGCAGCTGGCCATGCTCCGCCCTCTCACCAATCTCTTGCCTCTTCCCTCTCTTGGCAAGGGCACAGGTGCAGGACCCAGGGTGGGACACTGGTCCTATGAGCCCTTGTGCCTAGGTGACAGCAGCTGTGGGGGCTGAGAACCGCTCCTGAGTGGTGGCATCCACCCCTTCCACATGCCCTGGCACATGTTCACCTTAGCCTGCCAGGATGTGAGCCAAATGAGGCCATGGGTGCTGTCTGGGTTTGCACAAGTGCTGGTGGGGTACCCTATGCCTGCTGGGTCCCACATTCAACCCTGCCTCTGGCTGGAGATAGGGGCAGCAGGTCCTGCTCTTGCTCCCCAGTAGGGAGGCAGAGCTGGTGGGTGCTACAGCAGGGTGCTGGCCTCTGTCAGGGACACATGTCCCTCTCTGGAACACAGGGAGAGCACCTCAATGCCTGTGCCCATCTTCTGCCACACCATCAGGGAGTGAGGAGCTGCGAGGCGGCCTAGCAGGAAGCAGCTGTGCCTGCCGGGACACACAGCTCCCACACAACCAGGTCAAAGGGCTGGACAAGCCCTATGAGACACTGCTGAGAGCAAACAGCCCGGCCTGGCACAACAGTGCCACCGTGCCCACCTATGGCCACCACAGGGCCCCCAGAGGTGCTGGGTCAGCATGGATATGGGTGCTGGATCACGGACAAGTGGACAACTCCACCAGTGTTCCCAGGATGCAGCAGCATTCATGTCCTACTGGCCCAGTGGAGACAGTCAGGCCAGGCCAGGCTGAGGTAGCTCTCTGCATCCATCACTGCCACCCAAAAGTCTGCTCAGTCCCCTCCTGTTTGCACCCAGCAATGCCTGAAGCCTCCAGCCATGGCCTCCAGCCAGCTCAGTGTTGCAGAGGAGCAGCTAGGGGCCCCAAACCTGCCATGCGCTTCTGTGGCCTGGCATCTGTGAGGGATTTTATTGGCCTCAATACAGGTAAAACAGCCCAGGGCAAGCTTAGTATCCAAAAGCCCCTGCATGTACCCCACAGAGGACTAGGCAGGGTCTGCCTGTGCTTGTCCTGGGAGGACGGAGAGCGGCTGCCTGTTCCCTGCCAGCCTCATTGCTCATCCCAGTGCTGCCCACAATGCCAGCAGGAACTGGCAGCAGGTGCTGGCCTGCAGGAGACCCAAGAGATGGGGCTCAGCTCCTGCAGGATCCAACTTTTCCAACAGCATTTTAAGGTTAGCAGAAATATCTTGAACTTTTTGATGGCTCCCGACTTTAACCACCCACTTTTGCTCACAGCCAGGAAGCACAGGCAGGCGAAGGCATAGTCACTGGGAGAGACAAGCACCATAGCTGGGGGGCAACCCAAGTCCCCTGGCCATGCAGACCCACAAGGTCATGCCAAGTCCCCCAACTCCAGTAGGGACCTGACCATGGACACTCACTGATGGTCAACACCCAGCTGTGGGCCTGACAGGGCTCCCCAAGGTCACCTGCCACATGGGGACAGTTAAAACTGCGTCCAGGGGCTGCTGACTGCCCAACCCTCATTTCCACTAAGGCCAGTCTGCCCCCACCTCTGCCTCTGGTCACCGCCAGTTGTGTCCCACTGCCTCCCACCTCCAGCATGGGCACATCTCCACCCCTCACACCCTGGCATGTCAGCCTCAGGTCCTGCCCGAGGGAGGCTGGAGGAGGGAGACATCCCTGATAGGGTTTCCCAACACTTCTCCTGAGTTGGGAACCCAGGGAACACCCACCCTGGTTCTCTTCATGCCAGCCCTGCAGTGCCATGTCAGCGGAGTACCAGTGTGCCAGGTTGAGGGGGACATGCCATCCACAGTGCCCTGTCCCAGGGACACACATCACTGGGACATGGCCACTCTCCTGCCAGCACAAGATGCTTGGCCCAAGCACAGGATCATGCCAGCAGCCAGAGTGTGGAGGAAAGTGCACTACAACAGGTGC
>NW_008676332.1:12913-15412 GCF_000695815.1 Acanthisitta chloris
GGGACTTGCAGGGGCACTGCAAGGCCAGCATGATCTGCCAAATCCACATTTCCCTTGCCACGTCTGCTGCAAACAGCAAGGGGGCAAAGAGCACCCAGAGACAGGGCAGCGCCTGATCGATGGTACGTGCCGGCGCGTGGTCGGTTCCTGCTGCAGGATCCGGCTCCAGTCCCCTCCCAGTCCCGGCAGCAGGAGCTGGCAGTGCCACAGGCACAGGGTGCACTCGCCCCCAGGGATGCTGCATCATGGCACAGCTGCTGATGCAGCCCCCCAACACCCCAAATTTCAGCCTTTCTTTTTCTGGTGGCATCAAGATCCCCCAGCTCCACAACCACCAGCTGGGAGAAGGGACAGATCTGCCAGGCCAGCTCCTCTGTGTGGGGAGAGCTTCCCAGCTCTGATCCAAAGAGCAGAAGGCACAGACCCTGCATGGCGCAGAGCAGCTATGGTGTTGCCTTACTCTCCCTGTACCCCCCACCCCAGGGTCCATGCCACAGGAGCCCCAACAATGTGCTGCAGCACCAAAGTAGCATCCAGAGCCTCAGCTCCCAGTCACTGCTCCTCCAAAAGAGCCCCAACCCACCAATGTTCCTCCAGGGCCAAGGAACCCAGCAGTGTGCTCCCATCACTGGGAGCTCCAGCTGTGGCCACCAGCCCATCCCAAACACGTAGGCATAGAGAGCCCAAGGGCAGGGGGGTGATCAACCCAAACTGCACCTGTAGTGACCTTTGAGAGAGCACCAGGTAATTTTACATCTAACATAGGTTTAAACCATCTACCAAAATCATGAGGGAGCTCATCCCTTAAGACATTCTGTCCCAGCAGTGCCAAGGCACAGCAGCACCCCCAGAGCTGCCATTTGGCATCCCATGGGACCACACACCCCTGGTTTCTCTCCACTGAGAGCTGCTGATACTGTTTTGCTTAGACCTCTATCACCCCAGGGCTCCCGCCTGAACTTCTGCTCTGGCAAGAATGAAATCAGGGCCAAACCGCAGAGCAGCCCCTAGAACAGCTCAGCCACACCAGGCAAGGTCCAAAGCTCCCATGGGTTGGGCACAAGACCTTACAGAGGTGCCACGGGACAGTGCCCAGCCATGCCTCTGACCATGCTGCAGGCCTCACTGCACCCACCACTGCTGCATCCTCAAGCAGCCCAGCCAAGACCTTACCAAGTGCCTGCGGACAAAGACTGTCTCAAAACCACAGCTGCACCTTGCTGCAATCCTGCTCCTGAACAGCCCCTGATGACAGGGAAGGTGGAGACACCCCCAGGCCACCAGCACTCAGGGACAGTGCAGGGGACTGCCCCAGCTCTCAAGTCCCATCCTAGAGCCCTTAGCCAAACATGGGGTCTCTGCTTCCCACCCCAGCCCACAGCACTAGGGCTGCAGCTGCACATGCTGATGGGAGGGAAGCATGTAGTGGTGAGGCACTGGCCCCAGAGCAGCACCCACAGCACCAGGCAGCTGTTGGCACACACCATACTCCCACCATGAGGCTGGGAGAAGCCCTGCGACTGCCAACTCCAAGGCCCAGGATTCAATCCCCAGCAGGGGAGGGGGCTTGTGCATCTCTCCTTCCCTGTCTCGATCCCTCAGCCTCTGGCTGCTGCACTAGGATCACCCCAGCAGGATACAGAGCTGGTTTGTCTCAGTGAAACACCAAACTGTGGCTGATGCCAGGGCAGACCTGTGCTGGAGAACCCATCACAGTGCCAGGTGCAGCTGCTGCCAGACTCTGGCACAGGGCCCGGCTCTGCCTTGGCCACCCAGCGCTGCCAGCTCAGCTCAGAGCTGCTGAAAGAGGGCAGAGCTCCCCGGGAGCAGGCAGGATGATGGTCCCTGCGCAGACAGGGGACACCAGGTGACTCTGAGAACTCACACACAGCAGGAGCACGAGGAAAGAGATGACAAGCACAAGGCACACGCATCCTCAGGGCACTGCTGTCCCAGGGCTGCACCGAATCCAGCTGTGAGCTCCTGCAGCACCGGGGTCAGCTCTCACCCTGGCGCACAACTGGTCCCCTGCACATCTCATCCACACTTGGCATCGCTGGGTGGGCGAGGAGGGGCTGCTCCCTACCCTGCCACCCTGTCTGCAGCAGTGACACTCCAGTGACAGTCTATGCACATGGGGGTGACCAGGCCTGGGCTCCTTATCCTCCTCCTCCCGCCACAGCTTCGCCCCACACTGCCCATAGGGCTGGGGAGGGCCACAGAGAAATGAGACCCCAAAAGCTGTGTACACCCCCACTTTGTAACCCAGTGGCCTGCCCATAGGGCTCCTGCAAAAAGTGCCCGGCCCATAGGGCTCCTGCACCAGCTTCATCAGCCAAGGCAGGGTCAGCTGGTGGGTGCCAGGCCCCAGCTGTGCCAGACTGCTCACCCTCATGGGCAGGGGTCTAGGGCAGCATCCCACCGGGGCCACACAGTTCTGCTCGGGGTAGGAAGCAGAGATGACTCAGCCAAAGAGCATCATCCCCCTCATCGATTATG
>NW_008676333.1:0-11036 GCF_000695815.1 Acanthisitta chloris
TATACCTATACCAATAGGTATATATATGTTTTTATGTGCATATATATATGTACACACATACATATTCATATATATATTTGTAGATCTTAAACACATATACCTATTCATATATGTATTTGTAGATCTTAAACACATATACCTTTAGCAAAAAGAGCACATAGAGCTTTCAGAGAATTTTTGGAGGTATTTTGGACTCCTAGGTCAGGATGCTTGCATTTAGATTTGAACATGTCAGTCCACACCAGTTGTGGTGTTTTGGTCTTGGTTGGCCTCTAGACGCCTACCAAACTGCTTGATCTCTTCCCCTTCAGATGCACAGGGGAAAAAAATGAGATTTAAAATACATGGATTGAGACAAAAGCAGTTAAATAAAGACAAGTAAATGCTGCACATCAAAGCAAAGCAATACAAAGTTTTGCTCTCTACTTCCAATCAGCAGGTAATATTCAGCCACTTCTGGGGAAGTAGGGCCTCAGTACTGCAGCAGTTGCATTTAAAGACAAATTCTTAAAGAACTAATGTCTCTGCTCTTCCTCCTTTTTTTTCATCTTTGATTGCTGAGCATTATGTCATATAAGGAATATCTCTTTAGTTAATTTGGGTCAGCTTTCCTGGCTGTGTCCCCTCCCAAATGTTTGCTCATCCCATCCTACTGTCTGTTGGGGTTGGAGGTTGGGTCAAGGGTGTTGGAGAGACAGCCTTGACACTGTGAAAGCACTGCTCAGCAGTTGCCAAAACACTGATGTGTCATCAACACTGTTCTAGCTAAAAATACACAGCACTTTAAGGGCTGATTTGGAGAAAGTTAACTCCATTCCAGTCAGATTCTGTATATCAGCATAGCCAGTGGAGCTTAGACCTGAACAGGATCAATGGCTGGGATCCAGATGAAGGAATATAAGAGTAATTTTGTATTGCCTTAGTTATTCAAGCTGCACAGATGCTTGTTTAGATGTAACTTAGATATCTGGTAGATGATGACCCTGCATGACTATCTGGGGAAGCAGGTGGTGGTCAGGGAGGATACGCCTCTAGTTTGAAAGTGATATTAGTGACCTATTTGTAGGTAAGCAAATGTCTCTCTTAAGTAACTCTTTTTTGATTGTAGTGAGAACTTGAACACTTCACTCATATGAGAACACCTAAAGAAAGTTGTCTGTCTCAGGCTGTATTTCACCCTGCATCTCCCTTTCACCCACTGTTGGCTTCTTTCAGTTCCTCACATGAGTGCTTGAGTGTTCAGTGTCATCTGAATTGCTGCAGAATATGAAACACATCCACACAAGTCAGACAGTTTGGCACGGAATCTGCAGGAGACTGCACCATTCTGGACCAGAAGCTGAAAGCCAAATAGGATATTTTACAGCATACCAAACTGCTCTAGATGTCTGTATCTGAAATGGAACCCAGAACTGAAATTCTAACAACTGCAAAGAATCTGACTTTTTCATCCTAATCTTGGAAGTCATCTGCATGTAAGCAGTCATGATGCCTTCATGACTGGTCTTAGCTAGAACTTGAAGCTAAATAAATAGTTGAGGGAATCTGTGCCGAACTTAAAACTAAATAAATAGTTGAGGGAATCTGTGCTTCCAGAGTTTCTTTTTAGTGGAAGACAAATGAAGAAGAGAGGTTGCTGCTGAGATGCTGATTATGTGCATGATTATTTGTAGTGGCAACCAAATCGATGCCCTTTTAAAGCAACAGTGCCTGTATTAACTGTTAGAGGTCCTAAACTGAAAAAAAAGTTAGTGCATAATGAAAATTCACAGGGGAGAGGGATTACAAGTTTAGTGGGGCAATAAGAAAATATTGGAATTTAGAACAGTCCTTTAGTAAACATGCATCCATGGGCTGCAAACCAGAATAGGAAAATCCCCTTAGGGCAAACTAATATGTAGTTAATTGTACTTATCGACAGAAAGAGTGATGTCTTGAGATAAACTTAATCTAAGAACTATGAAGCAAAACTAATAGAATCTGGCATTCAACATGCAAATGAGAGTTTCATATGAAGATGTACCATAACCATATGTATTAATTTGTTATAAACCATTGGGGGCTTTGTGTGCTCAAAACTGGGTACATCTGGCATGTTAATTTAGTTTAATTTGAGAAGAACTATTAAGCTTTATTAGGCAATGCAAAAAAAAAAAAAAGACTAGTCTGAAAAATGTACAAACATTTTAGACACATGCATGTTTTTAAAGTCTGAATGTGAGCAAATGAAATTGCTTAACTTATAAACATATGTTTAACTATTGAAAAGAGGGTTGGATACACATTCATCTTTCTTTTAGGCATAATTCTGCTTTTACCACACTTTCTGTATTTATCTATGGTTGGAAAAAGCAATCTCACTCAAACTGCAACCTGCTAGAGTAGGTGCAATTGAAAGGCTGCTGTAGCTTGCCACTGTGGTACCAATCTGGGATTCCTGTCAAACATACAGACAAAGGGAAAACCCATGGGACTTCCACTAAGTATGCAGATAATATCAATCCTACACATTTTGACTACATGTACATTACAAAGTAGCGCAGCAAAAGTTATCAGATCAGTAGCAAGAAATAATATTTTTTTTGCCTGTTCAGATTGTTATTCCAGCAGGAAGGTTTGTAACCTTTTCTGTTTCAAGGAAACATCATCATGTAACAGTAAGTGACCTGTGCTTTGGGCTTCAGATGAAAATCACTGATGAAACTCAGAGCTTCAAGTTAAACCAAAAAGGTGAAAGGATCTTTGGGAGGGTGAAAACAGATTTTAGGACAAGGTCATTTTGTCTATAACCATGTTTCGAGTCAGAGGATTTTGCATTTTTGTTGTGACTGTACAATAAATTCAAGAGGTACATCTCATCCTTACACTACTGACACTACACCAGCAGATGCTATAAAAAAATCTTCATGTTCAGAATCCTTTTTAGTAAATCTTTCAGAAATACATCTCCCTTGTCTTGTGGAGAAGTACAATGTGGTGCATATATTCTGTTAGACTAGAAGTGACCAGACACACTCCTATGTGATACACTGCTTTAATTCTGAGTGTTAGCTAATATAATATAACATCATTTAATACACATAATAAATAGAATATACTTCTAGAGTTAAGTTATACTAGATTATATATTATATTATGCTATACCATATTAACTGTATCATATCATGTCATATATAATGTTATATATAAGTATATAAAATTACTGTGTGTTATTTAGAGATTCTGTTATGGTTATTGGGCTGTTTTTTCCCAATGTAATGAGAATTAACTCCAATATATTTTACCCAAAAGGTTGTGTCAGAGTCTAGGACTGCCAAATGTTTTTGATGGCTTTCTAACACCTCATGAAGTTCAGCAAAGGGAAAAGCTAATTTCTGTCTCTGAAGAAGGGATAATCCCAGGACCAACCATCTGGAAAGCAATTTGGCAGACAAAACCTGGGAGTCCAGGAGAACATCAAGCTGACCTTGAGCAAGGAATGTACATGCGTGGCAAACGCAGCCACCAGTCTTCTGGGTTGCATTAGGCAGAGCATTGCCAGCAGGTTGAGGGAGGAGATCCATCTTGGATCAGGTCTCATGAGACATATCTGGGATGCTGCATCCAGTGCTGGACTCTGCAGTGTGAGAGAGTTACAAGGCCATGATGGTGACTAAGGTACTGGAGCACCTGACATATGAGGAAGGTCTGAGAGCTCTGACTTGATAGCATAGAGTAAAATGTTTGGGCTGAGAGCTCTGACTGTTCAACTTGGAATGGGGAAAACTCAAGACAGATTTTATCAAGATGTACAGCAGGGCACCTGAAGATGGTGAAGGTCAAAAAGGTAGCTTGTCAAAAGCAAATGAGCAAATGGAGTAGCTGCTCAGTCTTGGGGCAGAGGAATGATTTTGGTACATTTTCTTTTGGGTAGGCAATGAAGAACTTTGGTTAACAGTATCCATAATTTATGTATGTATTTTTTTCTTTATTTTTTTTTTCACTGCTAACTTATTGCTCTTCACCTATAAATACGTATTATCTATTTTTAAAAAAAACTGTTAAGGGGTATCTGAAGTTAATCCGATGCAAATAAATCATGTTTTCTGGTTGTTCCTATCTACACTTTATTAAAAATACAGATAAATTGTTGACCAGCAAAGATTTTTGGCTCTTTGAAATGAAAAAGAAAGGGACTAATAAATTATACGGATGAAAATCTGTGCAAACAATAACTCATTTAAAATTCTGATTTTGTTAACATTGACAAAAAAAAGTGCTATTTTGTTAGAATTCAAAGAAATGGAAGATTATGCATAATGGTATTTGACCCAGAAAAATTGAGAAGGGGGAATGGAGGAAGAGGGCAATTGAAGAAATAGTCAGTAATGGGTGTCAAAGAAGCCAAAATAATGAGAGAGAATCCAGCCACAGAAAGACTTGGAATGTTTAAAAAGGCTAATAGATGAGAAAGGCAGTTCTGTGCAGATAAATGTAGTGTAATGAAGACTTTGATGAGTCTTTGTTTCACTGCTCTTTGTGCAACATGAAATAGGGGGAGTGGAGGAGAAAAAATGAAAACAGTCAAAACCGTGGCTGTGAGTGCCATTAATGAGTGATGAGTATGATAAAGACAAAAGACAAATCTCTAAGCATTTGATAGGCTTTTATTCCATACATCTGGAAAACCTGAAATGTGACTAAGAGTGGGTGTCCAAGGGAGAAAGAGGAGAGTGGATATGTCAAGGAAAATCAGTACTGTCTGACTTGGTGTGGTTATTGCAATTCTAGCTGCAACCTTAATTACAGCATAGGAACAATCCAGTTAGAGCACCATCAAAACCAATTTTTTTATGCTGCACTTTTCATCTATGTGCAATGAGTTTTCATCCTCACTGGGGACCGAATGTAGATCAGCTACTTCTGCAGCTCTGTGGAGGGGAAGAACATGGAAAAGCAGACCCATTTTTAACTTGAGTGAACATTTATTGAATTACTTGTCATGCAAGCAGAGTCACAAGCAAATCCTGGGATAAATTTCAATGCAAACCGATAAAATGTCCCTAATCACAAACAAAACCTTGCATTTACTATTAAGTGTTATCATATCTGTTTCAAGCCAGCTGGTGGTCAGTCTGCACAGCTAATAACATACTCTCTTGACAGGGTTTTTAGCACCTGTGTAGAATAACTATTGCCTGTGTCTGTGTGCAGTGTATAAATCTATTATTATTTTGCCCACCTTGCAACATAGACAGGTTTGGACAGCTGTTTAATAGAGCATTTTGCAACAGTTTAGGACAGAAAGTGAAGAAACACCACATCCCATTAACACTTAAAAGAGAAGTCTAGCTAGACTGAAGGTAACCAGAATTTGGCCAAGACTCAAAAAACAAACAAAAACCCAAACCAGTCTTACAATATATATAATGCATAAAATACAATAGAATTTTTATCAAGCCCATTGGATTTTTGGAAGTAGTCTATGGAAGATTCAGGGGAATTACTGATCTTAGCATTTCAAAGTCCTTGCATTTTTGGTTACTTGTAACTTCGCAGTTTCTTTTTCAGGCTTTTAACTCATATACCTGAGAAAGAATAATAAGGAGATAATTCAGTCATAAATAGAAAACTTTCTGTTTGCTGTGTGTAGGAGTTGAAACCACTAATCTTACCACTAGAATTGTCTTTATGCTGTGACAGCTTCTGGATCTGAACTTGTCTGAAAATTAAACTGCAGTGATGTTCTGTATTTACTGTGAAGCTGAGATCTCGAACCAAGTGATTTTTCAAAGCAGGTCAGAAAATCACATCCATATAAACACATCACTGATTTTTCAGTTCCTAGAAGCTATTAGAACACATCTGAATGTTTTATTTCAGGAGTTGGACATAAAGTAGAATTTACTATTAAAACCCATCTTTATTTATTGATGTTGGTTGAAATGTCAGTAGCTGGAGGGTTTCAGACGTACAGGAAGATTTTGCATGTTAAGGGACTACATTTTCTCCAAGGAGGTAAAAGTTGTGGTGCAGATACAAATTTCTCAGGGAGTCTTGTAGGCTGGTCCTAATGACATGCTTTTATGGAAAAAATGATTTGCACTGTCAAAAATAAAGCCTTTGCATAAAAGAGAACTTTTATCTTTCCTCTCTCTAGAATATATGTGGGTAGAAAAATGCAATTAATTCTTTCAGGGACTTCAGAAAGTATCACCTATTGGACCTACAAACTAGCCAAATTGCTTTCATTTGAATATAATTTGGAATCGGCTCAACTAATCACTGTTTGCTAATTGCATTTTGGAGGAAAAAGGGAACCTGAATGAAGTGACTGCTTCTCATTAAAACTGTGCAAACAGCATAGTGCTTGATGTCTGCTATTGTACCTGATAATTGTGGCAACAAGTGCCATATATTTTTGCAAGTAGCAGTAATTAAAAACAATGCACTCGCATTTTATTACATCTAAACAACAGCGTGTTGTAGTAGAGACTGCAAACAAATATCACCCCCAACCTCTGTTGTCTCACAGAAAAAGTCCATAAACATTGTTAAGGGACAAAACATGACTTCTGTGCTTCTTCTCTAACCAATATTCTGGCAGGATAGTGCAAAAGGAAGATGACAGTGGAGGACCACAAGAAAGTTTTTCCTATGTAACATCTTATTGACACTGCCCAAGGAGAGTACCCAAAGGGAGCCTACAGGACCCCAGGACCCCAGTACTTAAAGGGAGGCTACAGAAAGGCAGGAGTAGGACTTTTTGCAAGGGCATGGAGTGACAGGACAAGGGGTCCTGGCCTTAAGCTGAAAGAGGGTATATTCAGATTAAATATTAGTAAGAAATTCTTTACTGTCAGAGTAGTGAGACACTGGCACAGGTTTCCCAAAGAAGCTGAGGCTGCCCCATCCCTGGAAGCATTCAGGTTCAGGATGGATGGGGCTTGAAGCAATGTGATCTAGTGGAAGATGTCCTTGCCCATGACAGGGGGTTGGACCTAGATGATCTTTAAGGTCCTTTCCAACCCAACCCATTCCATAATTCTATGATAGGAGTGGGGAAAGCACAAGTTCAACATGCCTGGAGAGAAAACCAGCTGATCTGCTCTAATCTCAGCAATCTAGTTTTCCCATCAGGCCAGAGAGTGGCAAGGATGAAGAAGCAGCAGAAGTGGGCAGAATTATTCTGACAGAATGTTTTGAATTGGAAAAATGCCAATTTGTCAAAGTGAAATGTTCCTTAGGAGCATGTAGGTTCCAAAAGGAGCAGGGCTGATAGCAAACCTCCCTATGTTCCCACCAGCTCACCCACCAATCTGCCTTCCAAGAAACTTTCTGTCTTAGTCAAAATGCCTCCAGATACCAATGTGTGTATGCAGAAGGTCAGAAATCAGATTGCAGGTGAGCAGAAGGCAAGACCTTCTGGAAACCTGGGATGGAAATACACTCACCTGGGAAGGGCTGCTATGAATGTATTTCAGGATGCAAAAGCTTATTCTTGGGACCATCAAGACATATTATTGAATTTAATTTCTACCTATATTTTCCAAGCAATTTCATTCTTTTTTGAATTTATTTTTTGCCTCAACTGTGACATTTTTTCACTGAAATGACATTCTGTTTCCTGGCTAGATCTTCCAATAAGGCTGGGGGGTGCTTTTGAGAGCTTGTTCAATGTGTAACTTTGAAAATTTAGAAAATCTTCTGCTACAGCATTTTTCTCTCAAAGAGCAAAAATGTCTAGCCCAGGGCAATGGAGACCTTTGTAGTATCACAAGAACAGGAAGAGAAGGGTTGTGCTATGGTTAAGTCAGGGCTTGGCATTCATGGCTCTATAATTCAGCGCAGCATTGTCAAGGCAGAATTTTGCACAGCTTTACATAAGCTCCTAGTTTATTCATACCTTTTTTTTCACTCATGAAGTAAAGCAGGCAAAAGAACAATATGCTTAAGTTTTTTATGACAGTGGTCATTTACAAATGATTGTTAGGAAATAGCATATTACAAATAACACACAATATGGAAACACTATGACACACACACTTCAGAGGCTCGAACTGACAAAATAAAATCTCCTGTCTTCCTGCACAAAAATTACGGGTGCAGGTTGTCACATCATGGTTTTCATAGCCTGGAAACAGCATGAAAATTTTCTTTGCAAGTGACTTTTTACCCTCGCTTTTCTGTAGAAAGAATAAATACTCTCTCTTCTGCTGCTACTGATTTCCTCTGGTTTTCAGTCTGACGTGAATTGGTACAGCCAGAATATAGCTCTCAATATCCAGTGCTGTGCTGCTGATTAGTTTTCTGAAAGAGGACAGAGTGAAGAAAAACGGCAGGTTATATTGATTTACTTCTAATGATCTGTTTCTGAACCAGAGCTGGGCAAAATGTTCTCCCGAAGGCACATACAGCTGTTCTCATGGCTCAGCTCTGCATCACTATCAGGATTAAAAGCCAGTAATGGATTCTGTCATGTTGCTGTAGCTTTCTGCATTTGCTTTTCAAGCCCCATATGGGTTAGCTGCTGAGGACATATATGACTTTTTCTTGCCATCTGTTGAACAGTCTGGTCAGAAAAGCCTGGAGAAGGGCACCCATACTCTTTTACAGAAGCAGTAAATTAAAATAGCATTGCACTGCCATGGGGTGTTTAGAGTGAAATTGTCACATATAATACATGCCTGTATTCTGTCAGAGAGGGTGTGTCTCCATGATTTTGGGTAAATCTGGGATTTATGAAGCCAGGAATACAACATGGGTAAATGTGGGACACAGAAAAGCACACTAGCATTTTGTCAGGGACCCAGCTTGGAAGGTTTGGGAAGGTTTTTTCCTGAAATAACTGGTGCCATAACTGGACTGAAACTTGCTATACAAGTCGATGAATGATGCTCAACAATACATGTGTCAGACAGAAATAACTGATTCTTATGTATTGGCTTGTTTCTATTTCTCTATATATTTGCTTTCAACATACTATCTCCTTTCAGTTCTGCCCATCATGTTAGCTGGGAGAAGGAGTGGGCATTACACAGCATTGTTTAAATAATCAAATGATTATCCCACTATGTCTACATGGTTCAAAGGCAGAAGAGTCCTGGCTTTGCCCACTCTTCCAAAAATCTGTTATTAACCAGCTCTGAGTCTAAATACTATAAACAGGGACAGGGTGTCATGGTCTTTGGAGTAATAAAAACCATGGCTATATAGTTCTTTATTTTCAGACCAGGCATGTGATCACAAAAACACAAGTGTCACCCAACTCACAGCTGTCTTCAGGTTTTTAGTCAAGACCTCTGGATAATTTAAATATTTGTTCAGCATTTTAAGAATAATGAGATTTTTGTGGCTACCTTGACCTTGTAATTAATAATGCTTTCTGGATTCACTCAACTATGGGCAAATATGTTTCAGGGTTTTCTCCAAAACAAAATGATTTAAGGGAAAATTTTGTATTGGGCATCTTCTGACAGTTGTCACAGTAATGCTAACTATACTTTATTTGCATGATTTTTCGTATGATGCATGAAGAAAATATTGCAAGATGGTGTATAAAAGATGGATACTTTCTATCAATCAACAAGCTGTTGTCCCCAAGGAACATTTATACACATTCTTATTTTCATTATGATTTATTGATGGGTTGGCGCTGCTGCAGTATGGAAAGAATCTGAGTGCTCTTCTAGGAGTAAATGACAACACAAACACACACACAAAGATCCTTTGTTCTTTCTCTGCTGAGGTAGAATTAAAAATACAGAAAACCATAGCCCACTTTTGGGTTATCAACTTGCAAAACTTGTCTATTCCCTCATGCTGAGCATATTCTTTCCCTCTCCCTTTTCCCTTCTTGCTCCTGGAACAAAAAAACCCCAAACAAACAAAAAAAAATCCCAAAACAAAACAACAAAAAAAAAAGTTTAAAAAAAAGGAAAAAAAGGGGGGAAGGAAAAAAACCCCAACAACCTAGTCAGAAGAAGTACACTAATACAATAATCTGGTCTTTTACTGTATCCTCTCTATCAGTGTTTTGGATTCAAGCTTGATCCTCATTCTCTGCTCATGATAAAGAACATCTTGCCAGTTGTCACTGATACTCAGAGGATGCCTCTTCTCTCTGGCTCCAGACCTTGAACCAGTCTCTGCAACCCTTCTGAGGTTGCACACACTGCTCACCCTTGTGGTATATGCTAAACAGCTAGACACTTAACAGCATGAAATTTAAATCACTTTTAAGTTTTAATGCATAGAATCATAGAACAATTCAGGTTGGAAGGGACGTTGAAAGCCCATCCATGTTATCAATGGATATGGAATGGTGTGTCAAGTCAGTCAGGGGCATCTTCCATCCTGGACAAGATTTAGGGCTAAAACAATACATTTACTTAAAAACATGGATTTACAATGCTGAGCATTAGTAAAATAAATACAAAAAAACATCCATACATGCACAAATAAAGAAAAATACTAAATTCTGTTAATATTATTAAGATCATGCTTGATTATTTGTTTTGATAATTATTTAATTACTAAGTTGCAATCAGCATCTAGATATGATCTTGGGTTTTTTTCGCATGCCTGTTGTTTATCAGTCTTTCTCTTACAGTGAGTTGAACTCTTCAGTTCTCCTTAGAAAATGGTTTCTTTGCTCAAAATGACTGCTGCTGTCATCCCTCCCCTCCATCACTATTCTCCTTATTTTCAAGGGGTGTGGAAAGATGCTTGGAAGGGATTTTTCTCCTCTTAGGGGACTCTGTCTTTTAGCTATTCCCTTGAATGGGCTTTCTGCTACTATGATGGAGTGATGAGAGTTTTACCTTCTCTCAATCCCTGAGTTCTTTTGCTAGTACAAATATCATCAATCTTAATGAAATATTCTTTGCTTCAGACTTCTTGTTTCTATTAGAAATTTAAGAAGACATATTGTATAACTTCATATGTTGTTTTATGAGAAATTCTCCCACATAGTATTGCATTTAGAACTAGTGATATTCTGTTAACAAAGTGTGAAGCCCAGGCATGATTCTGCTGATCTTGAACTTAGGACAGGA
>NW_008676333.1:11051-22117 GCF_000695815.1 Acanthisitta chloris
CTGCCTGCAGGCTCTTGGGGTTATGAGATCTTTTTGTGTAATATTTTGTTATAATCCTATAATCCTTTTCTTGTAGTATCCATAAGGTCAGGGTCTTATTTTCAAAGCAATGCACAAAGTGTCTGGAGCAAAGTCTACAGCAAAGCTGGTATATGGTATATGGACCCTGAGACTGCCTTCAGCTGACAGCTTCCCTAAGGCACTTACTCCAAAAAGAAAGTGAGTTTTATTAGCATGACTCCTCCATTGCATACCATTGCATGTGTGCACTGTCCCCATGTTCTCATGGTATCCAGCACCTGGTTTGCAGTATCTTTACTCTAGAAGTCAATAGAAGAAACTACAAGTTATACATGAGAAAGATCCTACAAGAGATCCTTGGATGGCAAAAAATTGCAGAAGGCATGGTGCAAAGTCACCTGCAGCAGTTCATCTTTAAAGAGATGAAAAAAGTGTCCAATCATTTTCCATTAATATTAACATGTATTTCTGCATTTGTATTTATTGAATTTCTAAAGTAATTGTAGGAGTAATTAAAACTTGCAGTAAGTTATGAAGTTGAAGCTTTCCTCCTGCTCTGCTTTTTTGGCACTACACTAATTTTTGTCACCTCATTCCTTGAGCAACAGTATATTAAGAAATGTGACAGATGTTACACGTGTGGACTCTTTCTTTTTAGTTGCTCATTTTATGTCACTTTCAATCCTCAGGTGGTGTAAATTAGAGCAGCCCACAGACTGATGATGGCTTATGCAAGGAGGAAAAATCTTTCCCTTAAACTTGAGTGATAAAAACTTCCCTGAAACAAATTTGAAAAGTCTCCTCCCATGGCTTTTTATTTTATTTTAGAACAAAAGGCTTGAAATAACTGTTTACTGAACTCCTTTAAATGCTAAGTAGCTATTTTAAATTTTTTTCTAAGCATATACGCACACACAAATTTGAGAACTAAAATAAAAAGAAGGAAAAGAAAGGTTAAGCAGTCTTGAACGATTCAATAAACGGTGAAAGGCTATGAATAATGGAAAAGTAGAATGAAATTATTAGAGAACTAAAAGCCAGGAAGATGACACCCACCTTTTAATGTCAAAATTAAATGGACCCATTTATAATCCATGATTACCTTTGATTTTTCTCATGCTTGGTATTTTCATGAGTTGTGAGTTTAAAAGTACGTACAGATATGTTGAGCCATTATCTTTTCCCACTGATTTTACCACATATTTCAATGTGGGTCTAACCCCATTGCTCTTGATAGTCTGTTGACTTCATTGGCTTTCTGCTGATTTGAGCTGGTGTTAGTAAGGTGGGAATCAGGTCCTGTCTTGCAGCAGTGTCTCCCTTGTTGAAACGTTGAATGTCAAAGTTTCACTATTGTAGCAATGCCATTCATTCATCTAAGATGGCATTCTGTTGAGCACTTCACCCTCCTTCAAGCAGCTGAGTGCTCTGTGAAATCAGAGAGGATGAAATTGGGGCTGGAGACAATCTAATTTTCTTTCCTTAAAACACAGGTTGTTACTGGCAGAAGCATCCTCTGGTGGATAGTCTCATAATCAGTCAGACTGGCACATAGTTGTCCCAGAATCAAACTAATTAACATTTTGGGAGTCACTTCACATAATTTTTACAACTCTTATCCTGCTCCTCACTCTATTCTCGGTTTTTTTTGTCTGTTTGTCTAATCCATGAAGGCTGCTGATACATAAGTATTCACCGGAAGAAATGTGGGCTTGGCCTATTGTCATTTCGTACTGTATTTGGTGCACCAAGGTCAAATTCTTAGTGCTGTGAGAATGTACTCATTCCCAAATATCTAAGAATCACATTCCTGACTTATGTGATACCAATTTAGACAGCTGCAGCATTTTCTTTGAGGCACTTCAGTTTGCATGTCTCAGCAGTGTGGATGGCCATGGCCTATGCAATCTGTCCACATAGAATCGTAGAATCACAGAATGCTTTGGGTTGGAAGGGGCCTTAAACATTACCTAGTTCCAACCTCCCTTCCATGGACAGGGATATCTTTCACTAGAGCAGATTGCTCAAAGCCCCATCCAGCCTGGCCTTGAACATATCCAGCGATCATCTAACACACAATGTCATAGTCGTGCTGGGATGGAACTGGAGACTTTGATGCAACTCTGGCACAAAGAGTAGTTTGATGCACTCTGAAGAACAGACACAGTGAAGCCCTGGTATGAATGGAGTTAAAACCCACAGCTGGTCAAATCACAGATGATATAAACGACACATTCCCTTTTGCTGGTGACACATAAAGATTTGTATGAGAGACTGCAGCAAGGAAATGGAAGTCTCATGTAAAAAATGCATAAAATCCAGGGTCTTGCACTAGTTCTGATAAATAATTTCTTTGTAGCTTGCAGCTCTATTAACATAATTTAAACTGCAGTTTTTATGCAGTAACTCTACTCAGATTGTCTCAGAGGGACTGCTAATGTGCCGTTCCCCTTTTCAAAGCTATTTAGTCTGGAAATGCCCAGAAGGCTGTAAGGAGACTTGAATCGAGGCCTGACAGTAAGCAGTGTTGCTTGCCTATGGCTTCGATTCTGGGAACACATCAATACAGTGTTATTGCTTTATTGTGACTTAGACTTTGTATTCCACTATTGTAACACAGAAAAACAACAATAAAAGATTTCACCATGGGAGGTGAAAATGTTTTCCAGTCTAGTTTGTCTCTTCCCGCCTAGTTTATCTCTTCCCTGTAGCAAGACAACCACTCATTTATATGACAAAGTGCAATTATACCATGTTCTAATCTATAGAGTTTATGCTGTTTGTTTATTATTTTAATTGGCAGCAAACATTAGGCATTTATGTGTACACTGGGGAAAAAAAGTAAAAAGCTCTTTCAATAAAGTGTTCACTGTAGCTCTATCTCCATAAAGGCAAACTTGTAGTGTGGGAAAGTATCACTGAGTACATACAGATGGATTGGAAAATGTGCTGTTTTGATGGTGCTAACAACATTCTGTAGCAGGCTCTTCCCGGTAGGATTTTGTTATTCAAAGAACTTTGTAGACTTTACTGCACAAAACTTGAATAATACATACTCAGGACAGAACAGTTCTGGCCAAGGAAAATGTCATTTTCTTTTTTTTTTCTATAACAAATGACATTTCAGACCAAAATACAGAAAAATTGCATGTTGCTTTTTATTTATTTATTTATTTATTAATAAAGATTCTGAATTTTCCACTGTGTGGAATGGGAAGTCATTGAAATGACAGCCTATGCATCTCCCTTTATTACATGCTTTACTAGCCACAATGGTAAAGAGTGCCAATTGGAAAGGTTTGTTAAAAATCTGGGAGTTTTAACAATTGTAAAATAAATAAATACATAGAAAATATTGTCTGAAATAGACAAGTGGTGTTTTTGATCATCTTCTGCAGATAATTGAAGGAGATAAATTTAAATCAATGCTAGGAGAACCTCTATAATCTAGTCCAAATAAATAAATAAACAAACAACTAAGTACAACATTTAAGAAAAATGCCACTGTTGTCCACTTCATGCTGCCTTTAGAGACAAGGCCATATTTAGAAGGTGGTTGTTAGAGGCTCACACCCGTGGTTGTGAAAGTCTTCAGATACAAACTGGATCAGTGCTGCACAAAAGCAGAATTAGCAGTCTTCCAGTAAAACTACTCTGGGCTTAAACAGTAGCAAAGCAGTGAATCGGCTGAGACCCTGGGTAGCTTCTAGGAGTTTGAATCCAGATTAAATAAAGAAAATATTCAAACTTTACAAGGTATAATCAACATTACAGTCTCACTGCCCTATTGCATAAGCACTCAAAAAGGAAATTGCTTGGGACAATCCCCTTAATAGAATCATAGAATGACTAGATAACGGAATCATACAATCATGAAATGATTTAGGTTGGAAGGGACCTTAAAGATCATCTAGTTATGGCCCCTCTGCCATGGGGGTCAGTTTGCTCAGAGCCCAATCCATCCTGGCCTTGAACACTTCCAGGGATGGGACATCTACAAAATCTCTGGGCAATTTCTGCCAGTACCTCACAGTAAAGAATATCTTCCTAATATCTAATCTAAACCTACTTTCCTTCAGTTTATAGTCATTACCACTTGCCCCATTACTACATGCCCTTGTCAAGCGTCTCTCTCCAGCTCTCTTGTAGCCCTTTTCGGCACTGGAAAGTGCTCTGAGGTCTCTCTGGAGATTTCTCCAGGCTGAAGAGCCTGAACCCTCTCAGCTTGTCTCAATAGAAGAGGTGGTGCAGCCCTCTGAGCCTCTTCATGACCTCCTCTGGACTCACTGCAACAGGTCAACACATTTCTTATGTTGGGGGCCCCAGATCTGGGGCACTGGAATCTGAGGTCTCTCTGGAGATTTCTCCAGGCTGAAGAGCCTGAACCCTCTCAGCTTGTCTCAATAGAAGAGGTGGTGCAGCCCTCTGAGCCTCTTCATGACCTCCTCTGGACTCACTGCAACAGGTCAACACATTTCTTATGTTGGGGGCCCCAGATCTGGGTACATGGGTGGACTCCCATGAGACCAGAGTAAAAGAGTAGAACCACATCACTCCATCTTTTGGCCACTCTGCAGAGCCTGAACCCTCTCAGCTTGTCTCAATAGAAGAGGTGGTGCAGCCCTCTGAGCCTCTTCATGACCTCCTCTGGACTCACTGCAACAGGTCAACACATTTCTTATGTTGGGGGCCCCAGATCTGGGTACATGGGTGGACTCCCATGAGACCAGAGTAAAAGAGTAGAACCACATCACTCCATCTTTTGGCCACTCTGCTTATGATACAGCCCAGGACACAGTTGGCTTTCTGGGCTGCAAATGCACATTGATGGGTCAGGTGTAAATTCTCATCAGTCAAGATCCCCAAGTCCTTCTCTTCAGGACCTCTCTCAATCTGTGCTCTGCCCAGTCTGTATTTGTGCTTTGAGTAGGAACAATTAATTTGTCAAATATTCTCTGCCCAGTCTGTATTTGTGCTTAGAGTAGGAACAATTAATTTGTCAAATATAATGTTCTGAACTATGGGATCCCTGACCCTTCCTGTGTACATGCATCAGTGAAATCCAGGTTGACAGCTCTCTTCACTGAAGCAAAATAAGAAAAACTAAAAGGATCATTTTTCAAATGGCGAAACATATTGTATAACTTTTATAACAGAAACTTACAGCATAAATACATATGTATAAATAGTTGTAAAATATATATGTACCTGTATAAATATGTGTATACTAGGTGCAATCACTTAGTGGACATGTATTTTTGTGATTAGAGCTGAAGATATACTGTAGTGTGAAATTTCATCAAAACATAAGGCTTTGATGATTTCTAAAATATTTTGAAATTTTTGTTCGTTTTATTATGATAGTATATGCAGTAGTGGATGATGCCTCTGTCCATGGCAAGATGGATTTGGTTAGATGTTCTTTAAAGGCTCCTTCCAACCCAAAGCATTCTATGATTTTGTGATTTTATTGATGCAAACTCAAGGGAAATAGGAAAACTGGGTTCAAGCAAGCATCTCTGTTTTTGTACTTGAAATGATTCCTTTACTTCTAGAATACCTGGGGGTTTTTTCAGAGGTTTCTTGTGGGTTTGTTGGTTAGGAGTTTTTCCTAAATTCAGGACATTTCTCAGGTCAAAAAGAAATCAAGTTCATTCAAAGATGTATTGGTCTTTGTGAGATGCTTTATTTTAAAATTTGATGTGTAGTAAAATATGTATATTAGTTTACCATACGTTTATGCCAACTGAAATAATTTTATTCTCACTTTCTCCAAATTGTTGTCAGCTGAAAAATCACATATTCACACAGTAATCTTTACAAGAGCAGCCTGGCTATTTGTCTTGAGCTACCAACTGGAAAAGAAAAACTAACAGCATCTATATAAGCAGTTAATGTGCACTTGCGTTTAATTGGTATCAGCAACACAGTTAAAGGAAAATTAAGTAAGTAGCCATTTAAGTAAGCAGAAATCTTCATTGCCATTAGGTTGATATTGTTGCTGTTATGCAGGGCTCATAAGCTGGGGATAACTCTAGTACTAAAACTCAACATAAATCAATTCTTGAAAGCAATATTTTTCAACACTATCTTGCTTTTTGGCTTCCATTTTAGATCTGCTGGAGCTTGGATACAAATGGATCATTTATATTCACACATTTATTTTTAAATAGTTTCCTAATGAAGGCTCTGTTCCCTTCCATTGGTGTGTGCGTGCTTTGCTATTATGAACCAGAATGTGTGGAAGATTAGATGCTCCTACTTGTAATGTAAATTGCTTAGTGTACCAAAAACATTGCTTATCCTCTGTAAATATTTTATTTGAATTTAATATTCTTGTACATCTGTATTAACAGTCTTCCCCTGATTATAATTGTTTGTTTTCTTTTTTTTTTCTCAGCTCCCCCTTCTCAAACCTGGGGGCAAAATGTGTTAATTCGCAGTGAAATTTCTATAAATATTGCAAATGGCTACATCTGGCATTAGGGGGACTGTTACATCAGATAAACTGGGGTAAAGATACCCTAATAAACTATTATACAGGAAGATCACTTCAAGGTTAGGTATGCAAGGCAGATGTAGATGAATGCTAAAAAAATAAATATTGTTTATTAGTGCAATGATTAGAAATGATGAAATAATTTTAATCTATTTTTTCAGTATCAAAATTCTAACTGATTTCAGTTGTGCAAACTGAGGTCTAAAATTGTCAAGCTTCAGGCCACACCAAAGCAGTTATCTCTTTTAAAAATTATATTTCAAAAGAAAAAAAGGGCATTCTTGTGTTGTCTGCTCTGGTCTAGACTTTCTTTTGTAAATTCTAGACAAGAACAGTTTGACAAGCTCTGAAGCAAAGCATTATGACTGAACTGGAATAGCTGTTCATATTTCCTCTACTCTTCATTGTCCATATCTTTTCTTAGGAGAACTGCATTATGACTGAACTGGAATAGCTCTTCATATTTCCTCTACTCCCCATTGTCCATATCTTTTCTTAGGAGAACAAAATACAAAACAAGATAGATTTTTAGATTGATTTGACATGAGGTATGACACAGGGTACATATCAAGTCAGAGTTTAAATCAGAATGGATATTTTGGCACATTTGCCAATTGAATGTATAAAGAAATCACCGCTGAGAACTGGAAAAACTTTCATTAAATTGTTATTTAAGAGAAAAATAAAAAAAGTTAAAGAATGTCCTGGTCCCAGTAAGACATGGGAGAGTTTGATCAATTCCCCCAATGTGAATTAAGACACAAACAAGGTCAAATATAAATAGTGAGATTTTATTACTGATCAGAAAAAGAGGGGGTGGTGGGTGAGGGGTGGGTGGGAAGGCTATAGGAGAGCCAGAAACAAGAAAGAGGGAAGTAGTCAAGATTTGAGATGCAAAAGCAGAGATAGTCACCACCACAGATCAAGCAGCATTCTGATAATCCTTAGTCGTCTTTTCCTCAGTGGTGGATGAACATGCACACATACTCTGGACACTGGTCCTTTTCTATGGGGCTCTGCCAGGGTGCTGGTTAGTCAGCTTCCCTTGAGATGTGGGGTCAGCACATTACAATTCCCAGCACGGGCACACTAAAGTTTCGTTGGAAATGTCCTGAGGAAGTTGCAGTCCAGGTGTAGCTAGAGATTATTTCCCTGCATCCTGGGAAAGTTGCAGTTGACTGCAGCTAGAGATTTATGGTGGGCAATGGAGTTCCATTATCTCCTGGGACAGCTGCTGCAGCTAGGTTTGCATGGACAGTGGAATTTCACTTTCCTGGGAAAGCTGCAGTTGGTGGCAGCTAGAGGTCTACAGTGGACTATGGAGTCCTGTTATCTCCTGGGAAAATTGCTGCAGTTAGAATTTTACAGTGGCTTATTATTTCCTGTGCTTGCAGTACAGCTATAGGCAGAATTTTCTGGTTTCCAGTTCAGCTATAACTAGAGATGTTAAGTCAAGATGTTTGCTGAGCTGCAAGCTCAGCAAGATTTGAGGCAAGCAACAAGGCTTTTGCCATACAACAAGCTGTCAAAGACAGGCAATGTCAAAACAAACATTTCTTAAAGGTCCCTTACAAGAATACAATGGGTACTTATTAGATTACTCAAATATCTAAATGTTTTGAATATCCAGATGATGTTAATTTTGTTCAGAGTTGCTGAATAGAAGAGGAAAAGTTTGCATTGTTCATGCTCAAAAACAACTTGAGGAAATAAATAATCCAAGAACATAGGTTATGGGAGTTCAACTTGCATACTGAGAACTTAGAGAATATTTAAGAGCTGCAAATGGTACCCTCATTTCATTCAATTAAAGTGTAATAATTCTCTTTTGAGCAGCAGAGTAAATCCTGAAAAGAAGCGAGTGATGGGTCTGAATGTGAATGCTGAAAACTGCAAATGGGCTTATATTGAAGGGATTTGCTCAAAGAGTTGGAGCAGTACTCAGAAGTGGGATTAGTTGTGTTCAAGAACAAGTATATAGCAACTTAAAAGAAATTAGGTCTTCATATAAAGAAGAATTATCAATTAGTGTCTTGCAGCTATTTTTTTCATACCATTTCAAAAGAGTGGTCTCTGAAAACAGTTTACTAAGGAAGTGCCAGCTGCCTTACACTATGTGCTATAGCATGTCTACCTTCATCATTTTGACTGTTTCCCTTTTGCCTCTACCTTTTAAATGCCTCTACAAATTTATTCCAGTCCATAAGAGTTACATAAAGACCCTGTTTCAGAATCAGGTTTTGTCTATGAAAATACTTCCTGCAGCAGCATTGCCTTTAACTGATGCTCTCAGTGATCCTTCCTCAAATCATTAAGGGTTCTCATAAGGTTTCACTGGTCTTATGAATGGTGTGGTCAGTGTTAACAGATGAATCGGAGTGTAAAATAATCTTCACTGCCTTACTGCTAAATACAGTGCAAATGCACAGATAAGGCAGTGTGTTGGTTTTGTCTGGGGTAGAATTAATTCTCTTCAGAGTAGCTGGCACGGGGATGTGTTTTGGATTTGTGCTGAACACAGTCTTGATAATGCAGAGATGCTTTTGTTATGGCAGAGCAGTGCTTACACAGAGTCAAAGCCTTTTCTTCTCTTCATATTGCCACATTGTCAAGGAAGCTGGGAGACACGCCCAAGGCAGGTTACTCCAAGTGGCCAAAGGGATATTCCAGACCATATGACATCATGCTCTGTATACAGGGAAAGAAGGAGGAAGGGGGGTGACACTTGGAGTGATGGCATTTGTCTTCCCAAATAGCCACTACATGTGATGGGGCCCTTGTCTCCTGGACATGGCTGAACACCTGCCTGGCCACGGGAAGTAGTGAATTAATTCCTCGTTTAGCTTTGTTTGTGTGCATGGCTTTTGTTTTCCCTATTAAACTGTCTTTATCTCAGTGCACAAGTTGCGTAGCTTTCACCTTTCTAATTTACCCAAACTCCACTGGTGAGAGAGTGAGCGAGTGGCTGCATGGAGCTTAGCTCCTTCTTGGGGCTAAACTGTGACAGTCCTGTCGAAATTTCTAACAAATGTTTAGGAGGGTCAAAACTGTTTAAGCTTCGGGAATCACAAAACTCCTCTTATTTAGTGATGTACTGCTTTTGGCATAGCAGCCCTCAGATTTGCCATTACTAAATATTAGGAACTCTGCCAAGGAAAAAGTAGCTGCAATAGTTTTGTTTATTCACTGCTTTATCAGCCGACTTTCTGCCATCAGATGTTTCATGGATCAGTGTTTTTCAGTTGTGTATGCTGGCTCACTTCAGCGCTGATTTTAGGTGAAGGCTTGTACCCGAGAATACATTTTTAACCAAGAAAGATAAAACTTCATAAATGTTGATGGATTTAGATCTTCAGTACAGACTATACCTTGGCAAATTGTCAATGCACAGTAATGTTTGTAGGTTAATTAGTTAGGGATCACTTGTGTCTCAGAGGCTTAAATTCAGCTCTGAATTGCTCATCACGCAGTTCAATTGGTTTTGATGGAATTACAGAAGGTCTAAGAGTCAAATTTGCCCTGAGAATAGATAAAATGTGCAAGAGAGATTCAGTGCAACACAAACCATAGCCCACTGGCTTATTACCGAAAATTCACTCAGCTTTATTGCCCTCAAGAGAGTGCAGGGAGGGGCCTGTTAGAAGTTCTTCACGCACCTAAGGAATTAGAAGGCAGCAGTATGCTTTTAGTTATGCAATAACACAGCTTGTTGCTAATGTTGCAAAGTTTGTCTTGTGATTGCATCTAGACATGGATTCTTTCTGTGGGTTTAAGAGCCATGACCACTTCCCCCTTCTGCCTGGTTTGGAATAGAAATATCCAAACCATTTAAAGGCTGTAGCTATACTATCTCACCTGAGGAAGAGCTGCAGCTGCCCGGGAGTACCTACAATCATGCAGCATGAAATACTAAGCGTGACCTTCATGTATGGCCTGACATGCTGTGGGGGATCAGCTTTCTATTTCTTTCAGGATCTGAAGAGCACAAATAGAAGATTTGTTCACAGGAGAATTTGGCAGGATAGGTAGAAATATGGATGGGGCAGAAAACTGTTAATGGGTCTCTCAGAAAGACTCTCACTAGCAGATGATGCATTGCATAATTTGTACCCCTAAATACTGAACAGGAAAACTGGCTATGGTTTAGCTTCTGCTCATACTTTTAGGGCAAGGGGAAAAGCCATTTTGGAGAGAGTATAAGGCGCAAAGTCCACTCGTTATAATCTAACCCTACAAATAAACTGTGATTGGCTAAAGTAATGGAAGATGCATTTATAAAATAAACTTTGCAAGGAGGACCATGGTCACACTTGAGATAGGGAATGAAGGCTGGATAACTGTAGCCAAACACACCTAACAAAACAGACTCCAATTGTCAGTGTTTGTGTATGCAATAAAGTCATTCTGAAAATAATGCAGAATGAAACAAGAAGCATCAGAGCATTTTTTTGACAAAATTTCCTGCAAAGGGATGAAAAAAATCACAAAGATTTGGAAGAGAATAGGATTGTTTTACTATATCTGTTTCTCTGCTTCTAGCCCCTTT
>NW_008676333.1:22153-42906 GCF_000695815.1 Acanthisitta chloris
GCTCATCTTGGTGGTCTAGTGGTCATTCTATCTCCAAGGAAACACAAGGATCCACAGTTCTCAGAAAGCTTAGATTTTAGTTCTGTTCAGAAATAATCAGCTTTAATATTGCAGACTTCTTGTCTCCAGGAGTCAGTGTCTGGGATACTGATAAGCTGCTTGAAAGAGGAGAGGTGATATTCTAAGTACATTTGACACACTGGAGTAAATTGAGTCTTTAAAGTCAAGATAAGGAGAGCAAGTGATTTATCAAATCATGCTGAGGCTAAGGCATTCTGCCAAAAATATCATTAACTCATTTCTAGTTCATAATTGGCATGTTAACTGGTAGGTCCTACATCTCTCCAACTCATGAGATGGCAGTTCATCTCTAAAATCTGTATTATGCTTGCTTTGTGTGGATTTCTAGCTGCTTTTGCAAGTGCCCACACTTCTTGGACATGCAATTGTTGTAATTTTTAGGTATGGAAGTCATAACTTAATTTTTGCGAAGGGTAACTTTTTCTTTTCACAATATGTAGTATATGTCTGTTTCCTAGAAAAACACACCTATTAATTTGTCAGCCAGGAAACCTTTTGGAGGTCTTTAGTGGGGAAAAGCAAAGAAGCAAGAAAAACATAAAAAAGGTCTTTCTTTTTGTGGCACCTAAAGTTGGTCGAATCTGGTACAGATTTGCTTCTCCACCTGCCCTTTTTCCTTTGCTCTTCAGGGTGAAAAAAAAGAGGAATTTTCTTTCTTTTCCTTCCTTCCTTCCTTCCTTCCTTCCTCCCTTCCTCCCTTCCTCCCTCCCTTCCTCCCTTCCTCCCTTCCTTCCTTCCCTCCCTCCTTCCCTTCTTCCCCCTTCCTTCCTTCCTTCCTTCTTTTTTCTCTCTGCACTGCCTAATCACTTCTTCCATAGTTCAGAGGTAACGTTTGTGAGCTGTCATGCAATGACAGGCATGTACCTATTCATGCTTGTCAAAGGAATTTTGATCTTTTTGTAGGTTCCTGTCCTATACTTTGGGTCATGCTGAAAGCTGCTGTGTGGTCTTAGCCTTGTGGTTTGTGTTTCCAAGGTGGAAGCAAAGTGCAGGAGATGGGAGGATGGTACAGGGTAGAGCTGCGAGGACACAGAGACAAGCTGGCTGCAGAGGACTTGAGTCCCAAGAGCTTCCCTGAAGTGCATAGATACTAGAAGACAGTTCTTTATGCCTCTGGTGTGACCTGCTGCAGAACTTCGTGTGAAAGGTTTCTACCCCTGAGCGATTGCAAGGCATGGCCTCTGTGTATATATAGCACATCTAAAGCATGAGTTTCCTTGGTCACTGTGTAGATTTTCTGAATTGCCCTGATGATAACCTCACAACTTTTTCAGGCCTGACCCGCCCATGCTCCTCCCCAGCTGTGCAGCCAACACCTTTGCACACTGCACTACCAAATAAACTTAGTAGTTTTATCCCACTTTGCACAGTTTTTAATATTTAAATTGCTTGTCAGACAGTATCAGACCAAGGCTTTCCCGCCCCATGCACTTCATTTTTATCCTGAAAGAAGGAATATCCATGAATGAAACACTTCCTTGCATTCTGTATTGAGCTTTCCTTTAGTACAAAGGAATTTGCATCCTCCTTTCAAATAAGGAACATAGTTACGTGAAAATAATTTACTGAAGATTAATTCAGTCCAGTCTGACTGTCCAATTAATTCACATAATCAAAAAATTAAAAAGAGGTCTCATAATCAGTACGGTGTTTCACCTCATGATATGAAGAGAATAGAGGAAGAGAAGAGTCCTCAAGACTCCTTGACTAAATTTGCCTAATCCTTTGGTTTATCAAATGAGGGGAACAGCCTGGTGCATGACAGCGAACAATTCATTTCCACTTGAATGAGTACAGCAAGACAAAGTGCCCTTTTTAATCAGACAAATTAAATAGGAGCTGTTTCATGGCAAATCAGTGACTTTGGCAATTATAAAAGAAACTGGACATGAACACAGAACCAGTTCAAATTAGTTTCCATTAATGAGTTCCTTGAAGTAGTTTGTGAAAGCAGTAAACAAATGAAAGTAAGAACATTTGCAATACATTTTTCATTATCTTACATACTTTACTTTCTTGAAGAATCTTAATAGCAGCTCTATGAGTCTGAAACTAATTTAGATGCTTATATTCATATTATCTACATTTTCCCCCTCCCTTAGCTGATGTTTATGGCTTGGAATCTTGTTCTGCTTCTTGGTATATGAAAACAGATCCTTTTCACCTTAACTTAACAAATTGTGCTACATTAGATAACAAGCATTGAGCATTTGATAGCAAGCATTGTCCAGTTGTGACACCCATCAAGTTGCATTTGTGTGTGTGTATGTGTGTATGCAGGTGTGTCTAGGGATGCAGTACACAGGCAGAGTGAGGATCCAGGAGCACCTATTGGATGGACTGTTTCTCCAGGGCCAGCTCCTGGGGTATCTGTACTGGATGGTGGTGGGACTCTATTACCTTTGTTGGATATTCCCAAATGTTCCTGGCTCAGGTTAACCTCAGAACATCCCCAGACAGTGTTTGGAAGACTAGTATTCATCTTGGGCTAAACCTTCAGGAACTATATTAATAATCTGATGATACTGGACCAGTACAAAACCTCCTCCAACTTTTTTTTTTATTTAGTTTAGGTATATAGATTTATCCACCAAGCCCCCCAAATGGGTACACCTGGGTACCCATGTCCATCATGACTTCACTAGACAGCCTTTTAATAGGAAATACTTTATAGGAAATAATAATAAGTAGTTAATAGGAAAATTAACTTTCAGCTGTGATTGGCTTTTCTATACTACAAATTGCATTTGTTGTTATTCATGGTGTTGGCCCCCAGAGTGTCTTTAGACATGTGGACAAATTCTGCATCTCTTCCTACCTGGTTCGCTTATGTTGCTTCCAATCACAGCAACAGTGTCTGCTTTAAAACACCCCAAGCAAAAGCTGCAGCCATGCTGGTGGTAATCTTCCTATTTCCCCAAATTAAACTAAACTCCTGCTTCTTAAATGTGCTTCATTATTAGTTGCTACCTTATTGTCCCCAGTTCACTGTCCAGACAGGAGCCAGACCGTTGCTCCTTTTGCTAAATTTTCTTTTGGTTCAAAACTTCTTCTTTTCCACCATGTTTCCTTTTTTTTTTTTCCCTTTCATGTTATCTGCTCATAAAAATCTATGGAAAACTAAATAGTTGTCTCCTACTGTATTTTGCCAACTTTAAGGCAAAAAGAAAATAAATTATTTAAGTCTCAGAAGTCTTCAGAGAGTCTTCTCTCTTCTTCATATGTCACAAATATTAGCAATCAATTTTTCATTTTTTTCTCTATAAACTTCAGTAGTTGAGGAAAAGAGGATTGAGCTTTCTTGATTGTTTGCTTGTTTGCTTGTTTCTTTTTTCTCAAACCCATATTTCAACATAACATTCCTGCAACTGCTTGCAGAAAGAGGCTTATAAGGTACGATAATTCTTTCTTCTCTAGATCCCTAAACATCATTTGTGGGATAGCTTATTTTGGAAACTTCCACAGAGGAGGCAGGTGAAATTTTGCTTGTGGGAAGTTCTCTGTTTGGACTCAGATATCACAAGTCAGGTCTAACCTGCACCAGACCCTGTCCAGGTGGACATATCATGTCTGTGAATGCAATCCTATTTCTCACCCTTCACTCCCAACACCTCCCTTTATGTGAATTTTCAGCTCTTTGTATTCCTTGGTTTCAGATCCCGTGCATTCCTAGAGCTAAACAGACTTCAGGGCACAAGTATGTTTTGTTCATCTCTTGCAGACAGTGAAGCAGATATTGTATATGCATAAAATCACGATTTCAGGCTAGACATAAGAGCTACCCTAAAATCCATAAGGTCCAGCACCAGCCCAAGAAAAGGACACCCCTCCCCAGTGCAAATTAAATTTCCTTTTTTTTTAACAAGAAAGAAATATACTAAAGAAAAAAAAATGAAATGCTCATTTAGGTGCTTTTATGTTCATTATGTATGAGGTAGTTATATTGAGGAATCTAATTTAAATATTAATTTCTTTAAGTTGCAAAACCAGGTGGTTTGTCCCAGCATCTCAAATGCATAAAATTGTAAGCATAGACATTTTCAGCCCTTGACCACTTTGCTCCCATGCTGCACTAGACTCCAGTTTTTTATGCTATTTTTTCACTGTTGCTCTGTTTCTAATGCAAGTGTAATATTACTTCAACAAGCTAGTATTATTTCCATTTCGTTTTAAGATCCTCATTTCCGTGAATTACAACTCTGCTATTCCAGTCTGACCTGGGTGAGAATTTGGCTGGCAAGAGATCAATATTGGGTAATCCTCTCTTTATCTGGAAGACTCTCTTATGACTGGGTAGAGTTAACAAATATGGAAATTACTGGAAAGGAAAGACCTCTCCTGTGGAATTGCAATACTGGTTGTTCTATTCAAGACCTGTTTGCTATGGTTTGATCTGCATAACATAAAATGTAGCAAGCCAAGCATCTGCTAACAGAAATGTGCAGAATGAAAATGCAGAGAGCTTTCGTTCTGACTGGGGAGCTCTAGCATCTGTGTAATCCTCTCCTCACAATTTGGCAGGAAAGGTAAAATAGTGGGAGGAAAAGAAATAAAGCGGTTGTATCCTTTCTGTGCCTCAGAACCCTCTACCCTGCAATGAACTTAGCAATGCAATCAAGACTTTACCCCTCTACCACTGAATCCAAAGTGCTGAGGAAAATCATCATAATGGTTTTAAAACATAATAACATCCTGACTGGGGCCTTTGAGTCTCATAATGAATAACATATAATAGGGTTTAAAACAAAACTGTTGGTAGAGATTTATAGCTAAGCGGCCTCTCTGCAAGAGTGGGCAGGGTTAGTAATAATAATGAGGCTTCTGTACACCTGGACAAAATTTGTTTTATTCCTATGCATCTGAAGATTCTGTTTGAACATGTTGTGCATCCTTTTTGCAGCTGAATTGTGTGTATTCTTTGTCCAGGATATGTGTATCAAGCAAAGAATATGGGAATGCAGATATAAATTAATTTGTATGCACTGTGTTTGATTTGATGTTGCTCAAAAAACCTTAACATCTGTTATGTGGACTGCTCTGGAAGAATTCAGCTTTTACCCACACACCTCTCACAGGCATTTTTCCTGTCTATAATCTTCCTTATTCTAAAAAAAAAAAAGAGTGCCTCCAAGTTCACTGATGACAAAGCAGGGAGGAGTGGGCTGATACCCCAGAGTGCTGTGCAGCCCTTCAGAACGACCTCAACAGGATGGAGAGATGGACAGAGGGGAACCTTATGAAATTCAACAAAGGCAAATGCAGGGTCCTGCACCTGGGGAAAAATAACCCAGTACACAATACAGGGTGTAGGCTGACCTGTTGGAAAGCACCTCTGAGAAGGATCTGAGCAGGGAGGAGTGGGCTGATACCCCAGAGTGCTGTGCAGCCCTTCAGAACGACCTCAACAGGATGGAGAGATGGACAGAGGGGAACCTTATGAAATTCAACAAAGGCAAATGCAGGGTCCTGCACCTGGGGAAAAATAACCCAGTACACAATACAGGGTGTAGGCTGACCTGTTGGAAAGCACCTCTGAGAAGGATCTGGAGGTCCGAGTGGAAAACAAGCTTTTCATGAGCCAGGAGTGTCTCTGTGGCCAAGAAGGCCAATGGCATCCTGGGTTGCACTAGGAAGAGCATTGCCAGCAGGTCAAGGCAGGTGATCCTGTCCCTCTACTCAGCCGTGGTGAGGCTACTTCTGGAGTACTTGGCCTAGTTCTGGGCTCCTTAGTACTAGAGAGGTATGGAGCTTCAGGATCAGGTCCAGCAGAGGGTGACAAAGATGATTAGGGGACTGGAGCATCTCTCTAATGAGGAAAGGCTGAGTTGAGCTTGTTCAGCCTCAAGAAGAGACTGAAAGGAGGGTGTCAAGAGGATGGAGCCAGGCTTACCTCGGTGATGCAAAAAAAAAACAGATCAAGAAGATGAGCAGAAACTGATGCACAGGGTGTTCCACCTGAATACAGGGAAGAAATTGTTTACTGTGCAGGTGGTAGAACACTGGAACAGATTGCCCAGAAAGAGCGTGGAGTCTCCTTCACTGAACATGAATGTCTCATTCAAGACCCATCTGGACATGATCCTGTGCCTTGTGCTCAAGGATGATCCTGCTTGAGCAGGGAGGTTGGACCAGGTGAAACCATTGTTGCGCAATCCAACCTTACCCATTCTGTGATTCTGTGATTCTGTGAAAGAGTAAGCAGAGATGGGCAGTGTTCTTTTTATCTTCAATGTAATCTGAAAAGAAATAGGTAGAAGCGTCCCAAGTTTGTCACTGAGCATCAGTCCATTAATACTTGTATATGCTGTGAGCACCAAAAATGCCTATTCAAAAAAATTTTTGACTTTTGTGTAATCGACTCTAGCACAAGGATCTTAGACCATACTATGGGCCATAACATCCCAAGAGGACATTGAAACTAGCCAGGCTTTCAGATAAAGGCATCTGTGCTTTGCCTACTCAGGCTTGTATACCTTGCTTACCCTTGAAAGGAAGGTTTCAATGGCACTACACACTACCTATTCCAAAAACTTACTTGATTACACATCACTGAGTTATTGCTTAACAGCTAGCACCCAGAAATATCACTGGCAATGATGAAAGATTGGGGGAAAATGATGTGAAATAAAAATTCTCTGCTTTTATGAATATAAATACAGAATTTTATTAATACAAATAGAAACAGTTCACGTGTTTAAAGTTTCAAAGTACATTCAAACAGACCATGGAGAGAATCTGCCTAATTCTCTACAAAACAAGAGCTGGGAGGATTTTTAAAGCCTTGTACAGACATGTAATTTGTAATAGAACAAGGAAAATGACCTAATGTCACAAGTTCATTTATGGTTTCAGGCCAAGTGATCTTTCTATTGAGGTATCAGTCCTCGCGTAGACACATGTATTACTAAGTGATGTCTATTTCCATTGCGTGTGCAAGGACTTTTTTTCACATTTGCCTCCAGTGTTGATGGCTCTGGGGTTAATTGAATGAAGGATCTGCAGCAGAAATGCTAGGGAATGAATTGCTGACAATCAGCTATATAACTAGTTTTGAAAATGTATACATGTACTTCTACCTCAGCAGAGTAACGAAGAAAGTGCCTAGACATTATAGTGTTATTGCCTTTTCTACATCTTGTCAGCAGTTTGTGATATGGCAGTGGTGTATGTGTTTCTGAATTGTGCAGATAATGCCTGCCATGAATAAATATTTTGGCAGCATAAGATTGCTTTCTTATGAGCCTTAATTTGCATATTTTGTCTGCAAAAGCCATCAGTGTGCATACCTTGTATACAACTTCTTTTTTTTTGGCAGTATTATTGTTGTTATTACAGAGTACTTAGCAATGCTTAGCCAGTTATATCACTCAAACAACTGGCAGGTGGCTTGTTCTACAGGCGGATAAACACTAGCACATGGGAAACTACAAATATCTAGAAGAAGAGTTTTGTCACATCTTTGTTGACCATCCAGCCATCTGCCTGATTTTTTTTTAAAGCACAGCCCATGGTGGTTTGACAGAAAGTGAAGTGGTGTAGTATTGGTACTAAGGTGTTTAATCATCCTTGCAGCAATCCAGCAAACCATTACTTGCTGAAATCTAAATTTAATGGGCAGATGCATAGACTGGGAAATATTCCAGGTATTCTTTAAATAAATATAACCCTTAAAAGGTTCAACACCAGCTATAGTACAAGTGTGATCCTTGACTGTATAATCACATCAAGTACTATGGAGGTGCTGGTATCAGGCACAAGGAGGTGCTTTGCATAACATAGTGATGAGGAATTCAGACACTTGAGAGAAAGGAAAAATCATCAGATCCAAGCAGTCAGATTCCTGTTCCAAACTCTTTGAGGTGCTTAAATCCCAGGATGATGCAGCATTCATATCTACAGCAGTGCTGGCTAGCTCATCTAGGTATCAGGAACATGCATTTCTAAAGGTTGCATAGGGTTTAAAACAATTCATTTGCCCTAATTTATTGAATAAAAAAATTAATCCAGGAATATTCAACAGAAATGTGTCATCTATGGCTCAGGGAATCCTTGGTACACAGGAGGCTGGATGGCAGTATGTAGTGAAGTATTGCTATATAGCTGCACTTAGTTTAGACTGTTTTCTAGTATGTGTTCTTTATTACAAGTCGTAGGAGGGTATATGTCCTATGATCTGACCTGATAGAAATGGTTTTTGTTCCAGTACCACAGCTAAGTTACTATATGGCAATAACCACAGCATTATGTATTCTTGTTCTTATTTCTTCTTCTATTTGGAGTATATTCTTTCTGGGTCAGGAAGTATCCCCACCTGTGTATTTGTTCAGTGCCTGGCAGAAAGGAGCTGTGATCTCAAAGGATGCTTAGGAAAATATTAAAGTATAAATGTTAGTTCAAGTCCCTTAGGCAAAGGTGCATACAGTGGCCTGGGCATTCCTAAGTCTGTTTTGCCAGATACTTGTTAACTAGAAAAAAACTTATAATGTAAATGAAAATACTAGATTTTAAGAGCTGGTTGTAAGATTTTGTTTCAGCACCTTACACAGCTTCAATGAAAGTGCTCAAAAGGAGAGAAACAGATCCACACTGCAAAAACTGTACATTTCTACTAACTGTGCCTATATCCATTCTACAATCATTTTGTTTGAAAACTCCTTTTACATATGATGACTTTGAGATCCACATCTTTGCAACATGCTTGCACTGTGGTGAAAAAAAGGCAAAGGACCATTTTCAGTCTCAGAAATTAAGTTGTTTAAAAATTTAGCTTTGAATTATTACACTAAAACCATATTTAGCTTATCCTTTTGCTTCTGCTAAGGGTCTACTTCATTCACTGGTTAAAGAACTGCAGTTCCTTAAATCAAGACTCACCCCATCCATGCTGTTGAAGCTCCTTGATCACCAGGGGTGACCAAACAATCCCACTTGGAAGTGCTTGTACTTTGAAACAACTACTTAACTCTGCACTTCATGACTTCTGTTTATTGCTGTGTGCAAGGTAACTGCATCTTTCAGATTCTTCATAGACTGGGTCAGTAAGATTCCAAGTTGTAAGGAAAATCCATTAATTTAATAATTAATGAGGTAAAAAGGCTTCAACTAAATTACTAAGAAACATTATTCAGCAGGCTAAAGTTTAAAACTGTTATTTAAATTACTGTCTTAGGTCATTAAGTATATTTTTTTGTGTTCAGAAACTCAGAAGCTATTAAACATGTTTGCAGAAGCAAGAAATTGGGCCATTAAAATTTTCCTTGCTCACAAAATAAAAAAGTGGTTTCAAGGCTTAGAGAGTTTTTGATATGACATTTGGGCAGCTTAGAGCTCAAACAAATCTGGGGTCTTGGACATCACTTTAATACTTGAATAACTTTCTACATGCAGATTTTCCCTTTTGAACTTGAAAGCCCTACTAACTATCTGCAGGACTGATTGGCAAACTAGTGGATTTGCTGAACAAAAATTTTACTACATCCTCTGTTCTTCTTCAAATATAGGATCTGGGTTGTTCCTCAACTGTCTAATCTCCCTCCTCCCATGATCCTTTTCCAGTCCAAAATGTACTGATCCCAGTTCATGCAATAGAAAGTATTTGGTTTAAAACCATATTTTTTTCATTTATGCCCTTCTCTTTTACTAAGCAAGGATGGCTGTCTAGGCCAATGTGTCAAGGAAACTGAAATTGCACTCCCACTGAAATCATTGGGAGGCAGTAGAAAAATAAACTCAAGATTCAGTTCTAATCATAATGTTGAAATGTATCATTGTTTATGAAGCTTATCATTGCTTCCAAAAATTATGAAATTAATCTAAATATTTGTACATTCAAGAAACACTGACATTCTTGTAACTGAGACTCACTCTAATAATTGGAACAGGTAGCATATCACACTTTCATAACCAGCTCTAAAAGTTAAGAAAAGTGACAATTACTTTATCTTTTCACTTTTCCCTTTATTATCTCTATTGGAGCTGGGGAAAACGGCACCTGAGAACACATATTTCTGATCTTGTTCATACTCAAGTTTTTTTTGAAAGTAGAGGAGAAGTTTAAATATAAATATGTTCTGCATGATTGGCAATTCTGAAGGATGGAGGTCATAGGAGACTTCTGAACAAAACTAATTTGGGCTCAGATGACTTATTAGGTGCTCAGAGGTTTCTTTAATCATTATAATCAATTTCCTTAAAAAATACCTCCTGTTGGACTTCTCAATGAAGACTCCATGCAATCAATGGAGAGGACCCTGCTAATGGCAGTGCCCTTCGCAACAGGTTTGGTTAGAGGTTTTTTTTGTATAAGGATCATCATAATCATCATGTATGGCATTTGTACATTTGTCAAGGTTAATAAAAGAAACTAATCTATTTTAATTTATTTTCAGTCAATTACACTACATGTATCTTGAGTGTAAACAGTTTCTAAAAGTAAATATATTCCATTATGGCATTTCAGGTGTGTAAATAAAAGGGACGATGATGTTTTAAAACTGCATTTATGGGTACTATATTGACTTTTCTGTCCATCAATCAGAGACACTGGGAACAACCAAAGAGCAAATTTCTCTGCTTCCACTGACAACAGGATGGAACTATCATTTAGAAATATCTGTATTATATCTTTTAGGCTAGCTAACAGAAATGCATTCCATTTGCCTGTTTTCCTTACAACATTTATGAAGCCACTGTGTAAATTATTAATGCTTCTAAGAATGCAGTATAATATTCAAGAACTTGGCCAAGACTCTGTCCAATCACATTAATGGATTCAAATCCCAGATGTCCATGGTTGGCTGTGTATTCACAGAAAAGAAAAAGGTGCCAAGCTATTGTGTTCCTGCACACAGGTTAGCCTACTTCACGCACTGACAAGATTAATTACAGACCTCTGAACCTGTTATGTTTTCTTAATATCCAACATGGCTCTTACTTTCCTCATTGAAGCTGAAATATGTGGCTTGCTCTTGCATAATTCAACACAAGTCTTCTCTGTGGGTGGCACTGTTTTAGTCACTGTAAATGCCTTCAAATTACTAAAGTGAGTGATACGATGCACAGCACTTTGCTTAGAGTTATTTCAATGACTATGGAAAGAAGGAAAATAACCTTTTTCCAAAATGTCAGAATATTGAAGAAGAAACACCCATCATGTAATTTCTAGAATAGTACAAAACAGTTGACATTTTCCAAAATGTCAGAATATTGAAGAAGAAACACCCGTCATGTAATTTCTAGAATAGTACAAAACAGTTTCTCAAATGGTTTTTTTGTGCATGTCCTCTTTACTCATTGGAGAATAATACAACATGTGGATTCCACTCACTGGTGTGGCCCAAAATCACTTTTTGTCTGCTAATCAAAGTGTTCCAATATTTCCTCTGGAAGCTGGCACTCTAAATTTATTTTATTTTATTTCAAATAGAATGCTGACTTATGTCATCATTCTGTTATGTGATACAAGTACACATATTTAGAAATAGGCTGTTATAAAACATAAAAACACACTGCAAAAACCTATTCTGCGTAGTTGGGACTATTCCAAGACTGTACAACAGTAAAAGTTGCTGGAAGAAAGAAAAAATGGATTACTTATGTACAATATATCCAGACCTATTAGCCCATAAAATAAGAAGGAATACAAGTATTTATGAACACATTAAGTCCCAAGTTTATCCTTTCTGATTGATGGTGTCTGTTGAAGGTGCTGAAGATATATAGGGCATAGGAGCCTTAAAATCTTGATATAGTCAAAACCAAGAGGCAAGTATTGACAGGAAAGCAACAAGCCAACCACTGATCTGAAATATTTGTTGGAAATATGGCTAAAATATCCTTTATTTTAAAAAAGAGATCTTGTTTGGGAAATTTTTATTAAACTTGGGGGGGCATTTCATCAGTCCCAAGATAATGTTAATTCAGTTCATAAAAGTTAAATTGTTTCTGCTCCTTAGTCTCTAGGTCTGCTGTGTGCTACAGTACGTGATCTCATTTTCCCCTTAATCCTATGAAGCAGTATGCCTGAAAATTAGTAAAATAGTATGTGTGTTCCGGAATGCAATAGTGTGCACAATGTAAATGAACACTTTGTGAAATTTGTAGAGTGGTGTACTGGGAAAAAACTTGGTTTGAAAGACTTTCAAGGTGGACCTGATCTAAGGTTGGACTTGATGACCTCTAGAGGTCCCCTCCAATATAAAATGTCCTGTGACTCTATAATTCTGAGAACAGAAAGACTCCTATGTAGACAATGACATGTTGAAACAAGTGGAAAATTTAAAATGACAATTGATCATTCAGAAACATACAGTGGCAGGTCTGTATCCCCATGATTGTTACGGAAATCCCAAAATAAGTGCTTTGCTTACATATATCATAAATGAAAAGTTCTTACCAAATCTTAATTACAGTCATTTGAAGTTTAATTAGAATGCCTAGTGGTTTGGGATCAGTAGAACTTGCAGATTCATTTTTAAGATGGTTGTAAATTCTCTGACAATTTTCCCCTTGAAGAAAATCTATTCCCCTAAATTAAAGACCTTTATTGAAATATATCAATTCTAAAAAAACTTTTGTCCTGGAAGGTTTCTCCAGTGCAGAATTAAATTTACATATATGTGTGTAACAGACAGACAAATTAACTGCTGAATTTCAGCCCAGAATAATCAACTCACTGTTGGAGCACTTAAAATAAATGTCAAAGACCAATGTTAAAGTCTCAGATGTGAATTAAAGAGAGGAGAACTTGAATCCCCACTATCAGTTTAACCATTGCAGAGGTCTATTCCCTTTTCTTTTTTTTCTCTCCAGGTTCATAATAATTTTTTTCTCCAGTAGTAAAACTGAATTATTTGGGCTTTTTCAATCCAGTCCTCTCCTAGATATGGTTGGTATCTCTTGATATTAGAAGTAAGAAATTCTCTTTATAGACTCGATTCATGAGAAGAATTTTGATTTCTATCAAAATGATAATAAGACTTCAAGATATTTCAACCCAAAATTATGATATGATGTAAAAATAAATTTTAGATAATTAGGTATATTATAATGTGTTAATTGAATTATTCCTCTTCATTTAGATCCTGTAAAAAACATAGTAACAGATATTTAATGTCATGGTTAAAACGTGATATTAATATTTTGCCCATATTGCAATCTAAATTTTATCTCCACTTTAATAGCATAGATGCAACATGCAAAACTGATATATGCCTTGTAAACATCTGTGTAGAAATGGTAGATGAACACAATATTCTGGATTCCAGTTTGGGCTATTCTATGCTGTTATTGTCTGAACATGATAGATTCCTATTTCATGTGATTTATAACTTGTCATTACAGGACACCGTAGTCCTCCAGACAACATTAATCTATTGATGACTCTGAAGTGAAGACGTGATTGATGCAGGTCCAGAAATTGGTGACACAAGTAAGCTCTTCTTTTCTTTTCAAACCTTTCTTGTTGAAATACATAGCTGTACCTAGACTGAGGTCACAAAACCATTGCAACTTCTAAGCCTTTTTCTTCTGGAATACAGAGTTCATTGAGACTCCCATTTGTTTTATTCTTTATTTTTAAGGTAAATCTCTGCCTTCTTCTGTCTTTCTGTATTGTTGTGGGTTTTTTAGCTTTTAAAAAGCACTTTTCAATTAAGCAAATATATGTTTGTAATTTCTACCAAATTATTTTTAGCAGTTGTTGGAGTGTTATCTCTAATCCATCTTGGGTTAATTTTTCTTTCGTATTTCTTACTGAAATGGATAGCAGCATTTCTCTTGTCACTTCTCTCAAGGATTTTACACTGAATTATCTTCTAGTGTTGTACAGAGTTTTTTGAAAGCTCCCAATGAAATGATAGTCTTCTCTTGTTGTAAAATCAGCATCAGGAGTAGTGACACTTAGGGATTTAAAGACACAATTAAGCTCTACTTTTAAATTCTCAAGTATTATGTTTCTACCTCTAAAATACTTTTTGGGTGACTAATAAACTTTGACACTATTCCTCCCAGAAAATATCCCTTATATCCTCCACAGGCAGATAAGTGTTTCATAACTGAGTTTTGCATGAAAACTCAGATACATTTAGTCTGTAACTGTCATACTGTGATCTGGTTCTGCATTTCAAGACCCTTCAGAGAGACTATATAAAAATCAAAAGGGAACACTTCATGCAATTTGAGTGCACTGAGTTTTTAACTTAAACCAAAATATAATAGAGCAAAAATAATTTTTACCAAGTCAAAAAATGACCTAATTCACTGACAGCATTGCTACACATCTCTGTAAGCAGTACAGATGGAGACATCTTAAAATTATGGACATAGCACTAAAAGGAAAGACAGGGAGCAGGGCAAGTTTATTGGCATGTAAAGCAGCTATCAGAAGGGTTAGGTGAGCATAGGGGGAGGACAAGCTGTAGTGACAAATTGACCCCACTTAGGAAAACAGTATGAAAAGCATTTCATAAGCTAAGATGTGCAACTGCATACTGATCTAATCCTCCTGTTCACTACCTAATTGGGATCCTAACCTGTCATAGTACCACATGGCTACAGCTATGTCATTACTGCATCTAGCATAATTGTTTATCCTATGTTAAATGTTCCAGTGTCTTCAGTCTCCATCTGGGGCATGCAGAAATGCTGTCAGCCTAAGCATTGCTCTTGTATATGTGACAGGTTGACCTTGGCTGGACACCACATGCCCACCAAAGCCATTGTATCACTCCACCTCCTCAGCTGCACAGGGGAAGAAAAATTCAACAAAAGGCTCATGGGTCAAGATAAGAGCAGGGAGAAATCACTCACCAATTACTGTCATGGACAAAACAGACTAGACTCGGAGAGATTTCTTTGTTGCAAATCAAATCAGAGTAGGTTAACAAGAAATAAACCCAAATCTTAAAACACCTTCCTCCCTTCCCTCCCTCCTTCCTGAGTTCAACTTCACTCCCAAATTTTCTACCTCCTCCCTTCCAGCAGTGCAGGGAGACAGGGAACAGGAGCTGTGGTCAGTTCATCACATGTTGTCTCTGACACCTTCTTCTTCACTTTCTTCCCACTCTACAGTGTGCTGTCCCACCCACAGAAGATAGTCCTTCACCTTCTCCAACATGGGTCCTTTCCCATTGTTGCTGATGGACTCAGGCTTGGCCAGTGTAGGGTCTGTCCTGGAGCTAGCTGGCATTGGCTCTGTCCAACAAAGGGGAAGTTTCTGGCACCTTCTCATGGAATCCATCCCTGCACCCCTCCACTGCCAAAACCTTGCCATACAAGCCGTACACAGTGCATCAATAGCTCTTGAATGACCATCTGCACAGTCCTTGCAGTTGTATGTTTACTGAATTCTGAATGACCTCTTTCAGTGATATTCTCCTAAAGTAACAAGGTCATTTTCCCATTAGTCCTGCTCTAGTTAATGGATGGAGGGAGATTCCTCTGTGAAATGGGACATGTTTCAGAACAGGAAACTAATTTTGAACATTTACCTTTGGAGATGATCTTTCTCCATTGACCACAATCAAACTCAGGGCTGTTCAGCCTCCTGAAGCTAAAGCAAACCTGTGTGACTGTCTCCTCTTCTGACTCCTCTCTGCTGGGGTTTTATCTTTATGCTAATTTCCATGCATCAGGCATGCAAATATCAGACATGGAGTATCTGATTTCTAGTGATGAATTTGGTGTTGCAAATGGTGGCTATACAATGTGCCAAAATCTGAAAGTTTATAACTGCAATTTCAGACCCCCTGATGTATCAGTACCTTTAGGAAGAAGGCTGTTAATCTTGTACATGAAACACATCTCAGTATAATGCAAAGTCCTGCAGTCTTGTCCTATTAATCTCTCCTAGCAAATGCAGTGCTGCCAGTAACAGACCTTTAGGGATCAAGAAGCTCTTGCTTTCAGAAGAATCTTATAATAGATATCTTTTAATCTTTGCCCTGCTTTGGCTGAGGACCTTATGCTCTGGTCTTTAGAGAGGGAACCTTATCAGAAGTGACTGGCATCTCACAGATTGTGCAGCATAATATGTTAGCTCAAAAGTGCATCATTAGCAGCTGGGAAGCTGAGTGTGAGCTGTGGACCTGTTGCTGAGAATTTCGCTATTGTTGATGAATTTTTCTTATTCTTTGTTCATGCTTTGGAGCTCAGGTTGTGTCATGTGTTCATTCTCAGCCCTTTCTCTGCTATGTGAGGACAAGTTCTTGGGAACACCATCTGTCCAGAAGAAAGAAAATCAAGGCATTAGTGGGGTGGAGATGCAGCATTCCTGAGTTTTCCAGTATGACTAATTTGGGAATGAGGATAAATTCAGGTTCCAGTTAGCTTTCTTCAAGCTTTTTGTAACTTCTCTATGTCTAGAAAAGTATTTGGAATTCACCAGTGGGGTTTTCTTTCCTGAGAAAGTGAAACTATGCAGAAATAGAAAAGTATAAATATCTTCCAGGGTTTAGGCTAAGGAGCTAACACAATGCAGAGATCCAGCACCATTATGATTTTCTATTTAAATTGATCATTTTTACCATTCTTATAAAACTATCAAAATTATTCTTGATCTCTTAAATCAGGCAAATACTTGGGAACAGTATTTTTAATTGCTTTCAGACCATTATCTCAGGTCATGAATATATATCTTCTGGTATCACCTTGTGTGCTGTAAGTTTATTTTTTGATTGACTAATGTTTTGTGTCTGTTAAAAAAGGTTGTTTAATATTCATAAATTATGTAGGTTGGCATATTTGGTGGAAAAATTCAGACTTGGAGCATGTAAGACATATAATCTTAGAGTTGATTTGGGTGGAGGTTGCCCATGGATGCTATTTCATCTGAACCACTAACATTTTGAATTAGAAGAGTTGTCGTCAGGAGGGAAGAAGTAAATTGTTACCTACGTTCCTTTTTCTGTTTTTTTCTGTGTTGGTTGTGAGATTATTTTTTTCCTGAAATAAAAATTAAAACATGTCCTGTATTTTTGAGTTTTTTTTTCGTAAAGATGTATCTTACATTCACTAGCATTACTTTAAAATGTAAAAATACTGTGTTCCACGACCCATTTAGTTGTGAAATCTGAGCTTAGAAATTCTAATGCTCTTCTATATATTTAGAAATAGTATCTCTTGACTTTTCACATTCCAAAGAAAAAGCACCCTAAAACTAGGCATGAATGAGTCACTTGACTCCATTTCGGTTTGAATATGAAAAATGAGCAACAGGATAAGTACCTGAAATGAACTTGAAAGATCAGCAAGTAAAATGTGCAAAGGAAATGTTTATTCTTCAAATTAGCCCATGTCTCTGTTAACAACATGACAAGCAGAAATCTATTAATTTCTTTAATGCAAGTAACTTGACATTTTGACATCCAGAGAAGCCAGTCATTCCTAATGAAGGCACTGATCAGAAGCCACTCTTCAGCTTTTGATACCTCAAAAATTGCATCTCTGGTTGAAGAGCATATTTCTAAGTGGAAAACTTAATGAAGGAGAAATGTTTATCCTAATGTGATCTAGGACAGTACCTTGAAATTGGAGTTGAGAAAACATAGAAAATTGCCCTAATCATGAGTGAATTTAAGAATTAAGGGATGCCAGATGCTTTTAACTTTATCACATCATATATCTGTCCTAAACCGGACATTACAAACAAACCCCAGGGCTCCTCTTTATCTACATGTGTACCAACATAGTAACAACTCTTTATCTTGGCATCATGCTGTTCCTAATATGGGGAGATCTTACAGGTAGTTACAGATACATCATCCTTACATGCTCCTTGCCTCTGTATAGTAATGTGCTCTTGGTTATGACTGCACTCCCATTTACTGGTTAGTCACTGTGATCACCAGCATTTCATGGTCACAAATCTGAAAAAGAATGTGGATCCTGAAAGACTAATGTAAGAAAAATGACAGCTTGTCTCATTAAAAACTATATGACAGCAAATAGTTCCTAGGTAAATTGTGTTTTCACAGGAAGTATCATCTTTTCAAGAGGCATTTTGGTACTTTCCTTTGGTAAAAGGGTTGTGACCAACAGATTTTTCTTAGAAGCAGAACCTATGCTGGAAATAATATCCAAAGTACTGTGAATTCTCAGGATCTCTGTATTGGTCATCTCTTGCTTTTAGCCATGCACATTGGACTTGTCAACTTATTCCTGAGGACTGTAGCCATCCTTGTGGGCCACTGACAAAAAGGAGGTGCAACTACAGCCTGAAGCTTGGGTTTGAGACTAAAACCATGTTGTGATTCTGAGTTGTATGATAGAAAGGAACATTTAGCTGTACTAATAATTAAATTCCCATTACAAAATGCAGTGCCTGGACTTCCAACTAGTTTCTTATATCAAGGAGGGGAAAGATTTTCTTAGTTGTAAATGAAAGAAAACAAATTAGTGTAATTTGTGCACTGTATGTTGATGCAGTCAAACATCAACTGACTGTTGATGCAGTCAACAGCAATTAAACTTGTTAAAACAAAGCATCATGGTAAATTAAAGATTAGTCTGTTAAAACAAACAAAAATAACATCAACCAAACTTTTGAGCTTAGTTGCTGATTAACCTTCTAGGTTTATCCTAATATGTTCTTTTAACTGGCTTTGTAATTGTTAAATATAATCTGTAACAATCAAAGTTATAACACAGGATTTTTGGGTTTATCCTAATATATTCTTTTAACTGGCTTTGTAATTATTAAATATAATCTGTTACAATCAAAGTTATAACACAGGATTTTTCAAACTAAAGGCATAGGCTTCTATGTCATCATAACCACAGATTAACAAAATGCAAGTAAATTAAAGGTGTCATGCTGCCGGAGCATCCAGATTATCCACAAGGGCAAGCAGCCCTCTTATTAAGAGAGGTTCCTTCAGGAGTAAAGAAGAATCTTCAGTTCAGTGACTACATTCAATATACTAAGGTTGAAATACTGCAATCACTAGCTAAATGACAAGAATTAGAGTTATAATGATAATTCAGCGTTGAAAGTAAGGAGGGAAGCTAAGTGAAGGCAAAGCAAAAGGAAGCAATATTAGAGGTGTGTTTGAAAAGGGCTAGCTGCCATGGCCAAGACTTACAGTCATGACTTGGGACTTGTGGGCATCCTTTATTTCTAGAAAGAGAATGAAATTATGTTAATTGTTTCACCAGTGGATGCTTGACACTACTAAGACAACTGATGAAGCCAAAAGCCTTAAATCAGATGCAAGTTGCTAGAGAAATTTGTACTATTAAACAACACATTTATGAAGGAGGTTAATGTCCAATTTCCTGCAGCTTAATTTTTGAAATCATTTCGTGTTGGTACTATGCTTTGTCACATATTCTCTTATATGACTGTCACACTTTATACAAGAACTTATAAATGAATATTGAAATGAGCAAAAGGCTCATTTCATAAAAATAAAAAAAATCTTTGCAGAAGCTGGCATTTATTTAAATGACAGTGGTGTTAATTGGGAGGTCTGGAAGTAATCCAACACTGAAGAGCAGCAAAATTGCATGACTTCTTTCTCTTCTTCTTTTTCTTTTGAGATTTGACAGTACATAATAGTGACTCATATATCAGGAAGACTTCTGCTCTTTTCAAATACGTTAAAAAAAAAGAATAATGAAAGTAGCTTATGAATACAATTAATATGAACATTGATGAAGCAAGTTGGGTGAATGCAAGCATATGTAACTGACTTGTAATTGCATTTCAAAGCTCTATCCTTTGACTCCAGCATTCTACTAATAATTCTCATACAAGGTCATTGCACTGTCACTGGTGATGAGGATGTCCTAAAGGGAAAAAAATGTCAGCCACTAAACAAACTGTAACCTTTCTTTTACACCTTCACTGCTCTGATGCAAGTCATGAACAATATTCATTTCGATGTCATTGCTATGTTTTATGCTGTGTAATTTCACCCTTACAATGTCACCACTCTTGGTTTATGTTTCTTGAATTTGTCAAAGATGAGGTTAGAGCTACTGAAGCAAAGCTGAAACTGCATCTTTCTCCAGCACACATAATCTCCTCTGCTGCTAGGGGAAAAAATAAATCTCTTACACTCGAGATTTTTGTTTGCTGCTTTCTGTTTCTTGTTTGTTTGTTTGTGTTTTTTTTTGCTCTGTGGGTTTTCCTTGTCTTAGTTAAAGCTGTGGTCATGTTCTAGCATCTTTAATCCTTTCTTCTTCCATGGAAATGCTTTTTTTTGGTTTGGGGGTTCATTTTTTTGACTAGTAAATACTGGCTTTATTTTATATAGACAGATGTGTTCCATTGCAGGCCAGTACTGAATATATGGCATTATCATAATTTCCTAATTTTTTCCTTTGCATTCTTAGATCTAAAACATTACAGAGGGAATATGATATGTATCCTCATCATTCTTGAAAGTCCAAAGGAGACATGGGGGATCACTAGGGGGATGAAGAACAATACAGAAGTGGATTCACATTTGTCTTCTTCCTCACAGAGCTTACATGGGACCAGGGAAATACATATAGAAAGCTGCTGAAACTCTGTGGTGATCCTAAAGCTAAATCTCCAGAACACAAATTTCCAGTGCAGAATATCTTATCTTTCGGTGCTGAGCAGTGAGGGAGGATGAAGGACACTGGGGAGGCACTATGGCACTGTGGGGAATGGAAGAGATGTCTACTAGCTGGTGTTTTCAAGGCCA
>NW_008676333.1:43011-47079 GCF_000695815.1 Acanthisitta chloris
TCCCATCCTGTTATGAGTCTGTGTTTTTACTGGAAAGAAGAACTATATCACTCCTCTTTGCTCTGACAATTCAGAAAAATCCAGCTAACTCCTTAGGTGATACAAAGCCAAAGGGCAGGTATGTATTTGGAAGTCTCTCACTGTTAAAACCACAAGTAATTTTTTTCAGCAGATCTACATTCCTTGCAGTCAGCCACCAAGACACAAGGAAATCTCAGAAGAGAGTGTACTGGAAAGAAGAACTATATCACTCCTCTTTGCTCTGACAATTCAGAAAAATCCAGCTAACTCCTTAGGTGATACAAAGCCAAAGGGCAGGTATGTATTTGGAAGTCTCTCACTGTTAAAACCACAAGTAATTTTTTTCAGCAGATCTACATTCCTTGCAGTCAGCCACCAAGACACAAGGAAATCTCAGAAGAGAGTGCACAAAATCCTCCACTGGCTTCTTCTTCTAACCACAGATTTATCTTTATTTTCAATATACAGCACTCACATTTTAATTGCCAGCTGCCCTTAGAGTGGGGACACAGTTTTCTGCAGTACCATTCTGAACTTGGAGGATCTCTCCAAATGGCTAAGTAAGTAATGAGGCTAAGTGGTGACCCTGCTGTAATCCTGGGTACAGTGAAAGCCATTACACATGCAGCAGTGGAGAAGCAAAGACAAATGCTTGTCTATAAATCTGGTGACTTTGTTTAAATTCTGTGCTGAATGGTCAAGGCATTACAGTAGGTGTGCTAGAAAAAGAGACAGACTTGACCTTCTTTGCAGACAATCTTGCCCTTCTGTAAGATGATCAGAGAAGCATGAACATCTGTATGGGGAAAAGAGTAAAAAAATACCCTGTTGTTGCAGTCTGTGCTGGTAGATTACTCGTACTTAGAATGACTAACAGCAGAATGCTGAGTGACTATATGTCATAGCCTTGGTGAGGTGTGTCTGATTTATGTTCTCATTTTCCTTGCATTCTCTAAAATATAGTAGGCAAAATAATTGAATGTGGTTAATTGAAAGAGTCAGAAACACCTCTTTTGCTGTTTATTTGCTTCATTATTTAAAAATAGTCGTGAAACAAAATGAGAGGACTCTAGGAAGAAGTGCATGTATCCTATGTTGTTTTACACTCTCAAGCCATTTGATACTGGAGCAAATTATCCAACTCATCCTCCCCTATGTCCTTGCAACAGAGGATGAAAAGCTGAGATGAGCTTGTAAAATAAAAACAGCTTGTGTTTGTGTGTGAGATGATCAAAATAAATACTTTTTTTTTCTTGGATGGTTTTGTGCTGGAAAATGTCAGATCTAATATGAAATTCTGATCTATATGACACTCACATAAACTTGGAGTTATTTCAGAGAAGCCTCTAACTTTACATAGAGTCTTCTGAGATAATAATTTGGCTTTTCTTCAGTTGCTGTGGTTTTATCCCTGCTCCAAAATTCATGCAACAAATGTCATTGACTTACACAAGATATCTTGGAATTTCTCCTTCAACAAAAAGTAGAACCTCATAGATATTATGAGTGGAAGACTGGCATGAGAAAGTAAGCTCTTAATCAGTTCTTATGTCCTCCATATCAGATGATGTTTACTAGCAGAGAGCTGAATGTGAAAGCTGCCAAAACTCTTAATGTGATCTGGCTATCCTGTTTTATACAGTTAAACCCTATAGTAGCTATGCTTTTCCTATGTATTTTTCCCCAAATCTTTTTTAAAGCAACTGGTTGCAATCACAGAAAGCAAATTTATGTCTATACAGGAGGCTGAGTGACGTCGACCACAAAACCAACTTTAGAAGACTTGTGGATAAATCAGAAATATGCATTAGATTCAATGCCAGGTGTGTTGGGTAATGTTTAGACATAAAATAGCACAAGGTGGCCTGGGTAATGTCTGAGACATTGGACCTTTTCGTGCACACTTACATGTGCATGCATGATTGCCATCTCTGGGCCTAGATTTTAATATTTAAAATCTGGCAACCATGCTGAGTGGTTTCATTTATTGATTATCCGACTTGTTTCCATCTGAAAGGGACCCATGAGGGTAAACAGGATGAAAACAGTCTACTAATAGAAAGCTGAAAAAAATTATTTATAATGTTCCATCAAGAAAAGTTTGCATTGAAAATCTATGTTCACTTTGGACTTGCTTGTAAACCAAATATCTATTTTCTTTTTTCTTTTTCTCTTTTCTTTCTTTTCCTTTATGTTCATAGCAATAAATATACAGAAAAGAAAAAGAAGTATTGCATCCTTTCTAGCATGTCTAATAATTTGCTCAAAAAGAACAGGAAAGTTACCATGAGGAAAAATATTGTGAGCATTGTTTTTCTATGGAAAAAGATTTGTCCATAGAAATAATATTGAACTTAGACATAAAGTCTCTGCTTTATGAATAGAAACTCATATTGTTGCTCCTAATCCAAAAGAGATGGAACTGGCCTCTCTGCAACTCTCTTGGTTTTGTTCTTTCTTTTTTCTTTTACTGTTCCTTCCTTCCTTTTCTTGGTCGGTTTTGTTCTTTCTTTTTTCTTTCTCTTACTGTTCCTTCCTTCCTTTTCTTGGTTATTTGATGTCTTTTTCCACTTTCTTGCATGATATTCCATCCAGCATGCCGAAAATGCAGAGTTTTGTCGGTTTGTTTGTAGGCTCCACCTGTTTACTATGATATTCCATTCAACATGCCGAAAATGCAGAGTTTTGTTGGTTTGTTTGTAGGCTCCACCTGTTTACTTCCCATTTGGCCCACAGGTCAAGTTTGTTATTTCTACCTTGGTTTTGAAGATGCAATAGCACAATCCCACTGAAAACAATATCTGTTTAAAGTCCTAATATTTAGCAAAATATAATAATCTCTTATATAGTAAGCAATGTGCTAACCTGCTATTAATAAATTTTGAATATTATTTTTGTTGACCTTTGGTTATGCAATGTTTTTATGGGAACAATGAATCCAACTGAACAATATGATTTCATTTTATTTCCTCGGACTCCTCTTTCTGTCTTTCACTATATGTTTGTCTACTGTTTTAGCTCTGAATAAGCATTGAAGAGTTTCATTTGTTTAGCACTATTTACACAGCTTTCTCTAGCAGTTCAAATGAATAAAACAGGTGTCAGTGTCTGCAGAATTTATACTTGGTTTTGAGACATTCCTGCAGTTGTGATAACAGATTTGTGGATAATCCATTTTAGAGAGTCAGGTATTTTCAATGTCAAAAGTGAAGAGAAGAAAAGAGACCATACATAAACCTTGAAAGTAAATAGCAGTATGCTGCTGGCTTTTGGTGTATGCCTACCACCACGGACATGAATTCTATGAAATCTGTTGACATCAAAGTTTTTTATAGAATTATTGCTTCAAATTATTTAACATTCTATATGAGTGACAGAAAAATATGAAGGATATTTCATGTTTTCTATTTTCTTACAAAGCATATATTTATTATTTCAGCACTCAACTATACTTGAAACAGGTGGATGACTCTTTGGTGTTATCATTCTTGGAATATAGTATCATCCAACCTGCTTCACAAGAATATGAATGGATGACTCTTTGGTGTTATCATTTATATATAGCTGTTATTATTCTTGGAATATAGTCTCATCCAACCTGCTTCACAAGAATATGAGCAGTATCATGATAGCTGAAGTCTATTTCATGTCATTCAGGAAACCAGATCAATTCTGGAATGGACTGTTTAAATGTTTATAGGTCAGCTGAAAGTTATTAAAGAAATTGCCAGCTAAATACTTTAAAAGTCTGTATTCATTTACTTGCCACATGAACAAACTTTAATTAGTGGTATTATTTTTCTTTTTTGGAAAAAAAATGGATATCAATAATTGCCAAAGAATGCATACTTCTACAGACTATTTCAATCCCAGTGCTTCAGTTACATTCTGGAAAGAGGTTTGAATCACAAAATAATTCTCCTACTTTCCTAAGTAGCAGTGAGCTTATCCTGAAAAATAAAGGCAGCATTTGAAGCCCAGAGTGGCTGTTGTTACATTTATATCTTTGGAAATTTGAACAAACAAGAAACCTCTGATAAAATGAGT
>NW_008676334.1:0-355 GCF_000695815.1 Acanthisitta chloris
CCTTCCTTCCTTCCCTTTCCTTCCTTCTCATTCCACTTTGGAGACTATATTTGAAAACCTCTAAGGAAGTTCTGATAACAGCTACAGAAAATAAGAACCTAAAGCTCCATCCCAGCCTACCAAGGATGTGAGACCTCGTTTTCCTAAGTAAGAAAATGCACAAGGATGATGTGGTTGAGAGTCATCCTCAGGGCACTCCTCACCACCTGACCTGTCATGCAGATTTCTGATTATATGATTCTGGTTTATAATTCTACCCCTGTACTCAGCACTGGTAAGACCACACCGTGAGTACTGTGTGCAGTTCTTGGCCCCTCAGTTCAGGCAGGATATTGCAGTGCTGGAGCAGGGGCAG
>NW_008676334.1:571-3526 GCF_000695815.1 Acanthisitta chloris
TCTCGCAGGCATCTAGCAGTAGGACAAGAGGACACAGACTCAAGCTCTGCCAGGGGAGGTTTAGGTTGGATATTAGGAAGAGATTTTTTTACAGTGAGAGTAGTCAGGCATTGGAATGGGCTGCCTGGGGAGGTGGTGGATTCACCGTCCCTGGAGATTTTCAAGATGAGACTCGATGTGGCACTTAGTAGGGTTGGACTCGATGATTGAGGTCTATTCCAACCCGGTTGATTCTATGATTCTATATATAGACTACACACAAAATCAAAATATTAAATAGTCAGTTTAATGTTCCCTGACTGTTTCATGTTCCTTCTTAAATGGAGGAAATTCCTTCAAGTGGAATGTTCAGCAAGAACACCCAAAATAGGACCTTTTTATTCCCTAACCAGCCTTGGCTTCAAGCTTCAAACTCCTCCCAAGCATATTTCATGTAAGGCTCCAAGAAGTCTCACCCCAGTAACTGGGCACTTCATTGCTTGGCTGGGTTGTCTATCCCAGGCTTGTTTGGAAAGACAACAGGTAGACAGACAGGCCAAGGTCTGCAGCCCAGGGTCCCTTCCAAAAGGCCAATGGAGCTGTTTCCTCAGCCAACATGTGGTCTAGTGACATTAATAAATTGTGTTATATGCAGTGAAATGACAACTGGTTTTGTTTAGGCAATGGTTTCAAGAGATGAGATCATGGCATGACTGAATACACCAAGTGTGACTCACCAAGGTCTCACCAGCCCTTTGCGCAATGACCACATTGCTGGATCACAGCTCACATGGGCTGAAATAAATCGTCATGCCAGGGCCACCTCATTGGGTACAACTGTTCCCTGACCTGTTTATGAAGTCATCTTTGTTGGATACAATTTTTGCCAGTCCTTTCACGGGCTGAATAAAATATTTCTGCAATTTCTTCTGCCTGAAGCCATGGGAAAGATTTTTCTGGAGGGATTGGGACAATCAGGTACAAAGAAGGAGATGCACAGCAGCTGAAGAACTGCAAAACCTGTGGAAAGCACAGAAATGGAGAACTTTTGCGGAAGAAAAATTATAAAATCATAGAACCATAGAATATTCTGAGTTGGAAGGGACCCAGAAGGGTCATCAAAGGTCCAACTCCTCACCCTGCACAGGAGAGACCCAACAATCCCACCATGTGCTTGAGAGCATTGTCCAAACACTTCCTGAGCTCTGTCAGACTTGATGCTGCATCCACTGCCCTGGGGAGCTGTTCTAGTGCCCAACCACCCTCTGGGGGAAGAACCTTTCCTTAATATTCACCTAAACCTCCCCTGGCACAGTGCTTTGTGCATTTTGGGTGCTAAAATACGAGAAAGATTTGTAGCACCTGCAAATATGGAGAGGATTATTTCTAACTTTAACACCTCTAACCCTTGTTCTTTGGGGATACATTGAGATTGTCACAGAAGGGAAGGATCTACATCAACTGTGTCAAGTTCAGGAGTTGTTAATACTCACATCCATCAGCATGAGAGGTACTAGAGTGAGACTACTTAGAGCCAGGGAGCTCCAAAATGCAAAACCAGCTCTAAATAATGACCTGTGTGATAACAAGAATTGAATAGTCAAAGCAAAGAGTAGGATAGAGGATAGTCAGGTAGAGAGCACCTGAATAAATAAGAAGAGAAAGGTTGATTAATAAGGAATTGTCTTAGTTTATTCAGCATGAAAAGGGTAGAACTTAGGGCATTATTTTAACTTAGGTAGCATAAAACAAGGAAGAAACTAGATGCAAGGAAGAAAAACTCATGACCTAGCAATATGTGCCAAACTCAAAGGTCAAACTGATGAAGACCATCGGCCTTCCTCCCAACGACCCCCGGACGACCACCAGAGACCGTGGGACTAATGCCAAGTGGGAGGAGATGAAGGAGGAGATAATGATAATGATTTCCAAGAACTAATTGTAATAATGACCACCTATTCCTGGAAATAATGAATATGCATGAGTTCTTTAATGTATATAAACTGTGAAGTTTTTGTCTCTGGTTGCGCAAGTTTGGTGGAGCGATCCCCCTTGTGCCCAGCGCTGAATAAACAAATACCTGCTACCTCTGAGATACAAGTCTGGGGGTAGTTCTTTTTCAGCCCTTTTCTCGGCATCATGTGTCCTAAATGCACTTAGGGAAAAAGGAGGGCTGAACAGTTGTATTTTCATGCTCATGTTGGACTAGAAAATCCTCTGTTGTGAGGGGTCTACATCTGTATGACACGACTGCACTTGCAGATATCCTGAGAAAATCAGCTCTGTTTGGCTCATGGGACTGAGGAGCTGGGAGAAGTCATATAACTGCACTGCAAATATATGTGCAAACAACAAAAATGGTTGGTTTATGATTGTATATTAGTTGTATGCACAAACTTGAACAACTTCCCAGGAGAAGGGAATGAACATAGCACCCTAATACATCTGTGTCTGCCCCATGGTTGATTTGTCTGTAGGACCTACATAAGTCATCCCACTTGTGTGGAGGATGGGAGAGGACAGCTATGCCTTTACAAGGACCTTGCAGGTCTTTAGAAGAAGCCCTTAGCCACTTATTCAAGCTTCAGTCTCCTGAATGTCAGGACATGCTGTAAAGCCCAATCTGAAGGTAAACCCTGGAAACTTGAAAGGTGTTTCCTCCTGCTGGGTTACAGAGATTTATTGATAGATCATCCTTTGGGTGGGAGGTTGCAGGGGAAAAATGGTTCAGAATACTTTGAAATGTGTCCTAGAGATCCCTTTGAGCAAAGAAAAGCTGAGGTGTTGATTGAGCTGAGATGCATTGTAGAAATGAAAGAGGGATATCCAAGAGGGACACAACTGGCTGCAGCCACTTTGGACAGCAGAGGTGGTTTATCTCCACTGTCTAACACAAATTAGGTACAGGAGTGCATCAATGCCCTTTTCTCTTCTGGATGACAATATTTTATCCTCCCTTTCCCAGATTAGAAGCAG